>NC_052161.1:3745178-4045178 GCF_902713615.1 Scyliorhinus canicula
CCTCTCCTCCCCCCTTCCAATGCCTCTTCACTCCTCTCCTCCCACCCTTCCAATGCCTCTTCACTCCTCTCCTCCCACCCTTCCAATGCCTCTTCACTCCTCTCCTCCCACCCTTCCAATGCCTCTTCATTCCTCTCCTCTCACCCTTCCAATGCCTCTTCATTCCTCTCCTCCCACCCTTCCAATTCCTCTTCATTCCTCTCCTCCGACCCTTCCAATGCCTCTTCACTCCTCTCCTCCGACCCTTCCAATGCCTCTTCACTCCTCTCCTCCCACCCTTCCAATGCCTCTTCACTCCTCTCCTCCCACCCTTCCAATGCTTCTTCACTCTTCTCCTCCCACCCTTCCAATGCCTCTTCACTCCTCTCCTCCCACCCTTCCAATGCTTCTTCACTCCTCTCCTCCCACCCTTCCAATGCCTCTTCACTCCTCTCCTCCCACCCTTCCAATGCCTCTTCACTCCTCTCCTCCCACCCTTCCAATGCCTCTTCACTCCTCTCCTCCCACCCTTCCAATACCTCTTCATTCCTCTCCTCCCACCCTTCCAATGCTTCTTCATTCCTCTCTTCCCACCCTTCCAATGCTTCTTCACTCCTCTCCTCCCACCCTTCCAATGCCTCTTCACTCCTCTCCTCCCACCCTTCCAATGCCTCTTCACTCCTCTCCTCCCACCCTTCCAATGCTTCTTCACTCCTCTCCTCCCACCCTTCCAATGCTTCTTCACTCCTCTCCTCCCACCCTTCCAATGCCTCTTCACTCCTCTCCTCCCACCCTTCCAATGCCTCTTCATTCCTCTCCTCCCACCCTTCCAATGCCTCGTCACTCCTCTCTTCCCACCCTTCCAATGCCTCTTCACTCCTCTCCTCCCACCCTTCCAATGCCTCTTCACTCCTCTCATCTCTCTAATACCATTCCCTCTCCTCCTCTCTACTCTCTGCCCCTTCCCACCCCGGCCCCATCTCATCCTCTTCCTGCCCATACCCTCCTTTACGGGTCCTCACTGACATATTTAGTACTGCATTAACTAGCACAGCATTTCAATTAAGACAGATGTCTCCCATCTGGGATGAGGTCCTGTGGCAGGAGCAGGAATGTGGGTGTTCTGCGCTGTACTCCATGGCAGGGCAGGCCTCATGGCGCCATCATATCCAGACACCATATTAAAAAGGTGCCCAACATCCCTGACCCACTGTTGAAGAAAGAAGATGATCATCCTGAAAATGAAGATGAATCTCCAGGAGCACTCTGAGGACATAAGACCATAAGAAATATGAACAAGAGCAGGATGATCAGCCCCACATGTCTGCCCCGCCATTCAATAGGATGATGACTGATCCGCTATTACTCACTTCCACTTTCTTACCTTTTTCCCTTAACCCTTGATTCTCAGCCTTAAATATTATCAAGGTCTCTGCCCCCAGAGCTCTCTGTAGCAAGGAGACCCATAGACTCATAACTGAGAGAAGAAATTCTCAGACTGCGCCCTCTGGTCCAAGACTCTCCCACGAGGGGAAACACCCCTCAGCATTTACCCTGTCAAGACCCTTAAGAATCCTATATATTTTGGCACGGTGGCGCAGTGGTTAGCACTGCTGCCTCACGCGCTGAGGTCCCAGGTTTGATCCCGGCTCTGGGTCACTGTCCATGTGGAGTTTGCACATTCTCCCCGGTTGTCTGTGTGGGTCTCACCCCCACAACCCAAAGATGTGCAGGTTAATTGGATTGGCCACACTAAATTGCCCTTTAATTGGAAGCAAAATTGGTACTGTAAATGTATTTATTTTTTAAAAATCCTATGTGTTTCAATGAGATCACCTCTCATATTTCATCATTCCAACCTGTTTCACCATTGCTCATTAGACAATCCCTCAATTAGTGACCACTCTCTGAAGGTCCTATCTTCTGGAAAATGGACCTCCCCCCCCCCCCCCCCCCCCCCCCCCCCCCCCATCCACCCACTGTTGTAGTGTTCCCAGGTTCAGGGTTGCCAGAAACCTCCATTCTGAACTCCAGAGGCCTTCAGCGGGATGCAAATCAGTTTCCCACCGGCCTCCAGCGGGTCTATCCATCCACCAATGGAGGGAAGATACCATGGGAAATTCACACCGGCAGGAAACCAATTGTTGAACTCCTGCCAAATCCTCCACCCCCCCCCCCCCCCCACAATGAGGCCACCATTGAATCCGCCAGCAGCGCCCGATCTAAACATGTGCCCATTTGCTGAACTTACAGTCAGTACTGATCCAACAGGCCTCCGGTTTTATACTTTCACATCACAGTAAACTCACCTAAGGGTCCGTCCCAGTCTGAGTGTGTCACTGCACCGCACTGTCCATTAGTCAGTGAAAGTGCCAGTCTTGTGACTGTCTTCGCACTATAACATTCTAATTCACTCAGCACTGGGTAACTAATGTGGGTAATCCATGGATACAGCATATTAAAACAAAATAATCCACAATCAAAGCAGCCAGGATAATCGGAAGCAAATCAGCCTATCTCAGTGAATGAAATGAAAATCGCTTATTGTCACGAGTAGGCTTCAATGAAGTTACTGTGAAAAGCCCCTAGTCGCCACATTCCGGCGCCTGTCCGGGGAATCGAACCGTGCTGCTGGCCTGCTTGGTCTGCTTTAAAAGCCAGCGATTTAGCTGAGTGAGCTAAACCAGCCCCTATATGCTTCAAGACTTGGACAATATCCAGGGTCGGGTTAACAAGTGGCAAGTAACATTCACGTTGCACAAATGCCAAACAATGACCATCTCCAACAATGAGAATCTAACCATCGCCCCTTGACATTCTGCAGCACTACCATTGCTGAATCTACAGCATAAACATCCTGGGGGTTACCATTGACTTGAAACAGAACTGGACCAGCCTTGGAAATATTGTGGCTACAAGAGCAGATCAGAGGTGAGGAATCATATGGTGAGTAACTCACCTCCTGACTTCCCAAAGTCTCTTCACCATCTACAACCACAAGTCAGAAATGTGATGGAATACTCTCGGGGCAGCACGGTTGCGCAGTGGTTAGCACTGCTGCCTCACGGCACCGAGGATCCAGGTTCGATCCAGGCTCTAGTTCACTGTCCGTGTGGAGTTTACACATTCTCCCCGTGTTGCGTGAGTTTCACCCCAACAACCCAAAGAAGGATTGGCCACGCTAAATTACCCCTTAATTGGAAAAAATGAATTGGGTACTCTAAATTTTTTTTTAAAGTGATGGAATACTCTCCACTTACCTGAATGAGTGCAGCTTCAGCAACATTTTAGAAGCTCCATACCATCCAAGACAAAGCAGCCCGCTTGACTGGCAACCCATTCACAACTCCAACATTAACGGCCTCCACTACCGACGAACAGTGGCAGCCGTGTTTACCAAGGCTCCTTTGACAGCAGCTTCCAAATGGCAACATCTATCAACATGAAGGACAAGGGTAGAAAACACATGGGGAAAACACGTGGGGATGTTCCCCTCTAAGCCACACACCATCCTGACTTGGAAATATATGGCCGTTCCTTCACTGTCGCTGGGTCAAAATCCTGGAACTCCCTCCCTAACAGCACTGTGGGTGTACCTACACCACATGGACTGCAGGGGATCAAGGAGTGATTCATTAACATCTTCTCATGGGCAATAAATGCTGGCATTGCCAGCAACACCCACTTCGCAAAAATGATAAATATAAAAAATATAAAGAATATAAATGTAAAAAAAACTATTCCTAATGTTGACTTAGTTTCAACTTCACTCATTAACTGTCCGGTGGCTATGAAGCTCCTTGGGTCATGGAAAGCACTGTATAACAACACCTTGCATTTATAAAGGTTCCAAGACACTTTGCAAACTTGAACCACGTGAGGAGATATTAGGAAAGATGACCAAAAATTCTATGAGCTATGTATTAAGGAACGTCCTAAAGGAGGAGAGAGGGGGTGAGGATGGTGAAGGTTAATGCTCACTCTTTAGCCTCACACCCTCAAGGCTGAGATAGCAAAAGGCAGCTGGAGCTGTCTCTCCGAATGAGTCAATGCCAACAGGCAAGGTAAGGGGGAAACTGGGAAAGAAAATCAGATGTAAAGACTGCCTGTGCGTTGGACAGAGGTAGACTTTCTTCTATTTCCATCCACGGTCCTGCTTCCAATGTGACAAAAACTGAAAATACAAAATGCTAAACAACAGAATGTAAAACTAATTGGGTATTTGGCATGCAACGGTGTCATCAGGTGGCCCATTTGGATCAGTGTCGTACACCAGGTCCCACAGAGTCTTCTTGCTTAAAACTGGATTGCCTTCTGTACTCATACGTCCCCCTGAGCCAGTGTTCTAGGACCCAGGTATCTTAGAAACAATTGTCCTTCTTTCCGCTTACAGATAAGGAAGGAAACAGCAACGGCCGCCTCCAGGCATCTGCAGCCACCAGCAGGAGCAGCAAACACAACCTGCAGCTGGGAAGCGCTCTCACAACTAACAAGGCCAATTCCTCATTAGCAAACACCTTCAGCTGTGAAGCTAGAGACTGCTGACAGTCAAAGGGAGTTAAAATGACCTTCAGCATAGAACCAAGAGCAGGATTCTGTCCTGGCAGTGTTTGGTAGGACAGACAGGCAGCAACTGTGGTCACCCCTGTTATGGGTCTCCACAATATTTAAATATGGCTTGAAGTCCTCACGGATGAAAAGCCCCTCACCACTCCACACCTCCCCCAGCCCAGGGGCAACCCCAACCTTTAAAGCTTTAGCCCCTGACCAGCCCAACCCCCTTGAGGGGTCTCCCCCACCCCGAGCAGTGGGGCAGCAGCTCCAGTCCCCTTGAGTTGCAACAGGAAAATCCTGGAAGGTCTTGAAAACTTTGATCAAATCACCCATTAATCTGCTAAATTCCAGAAAATATAACCTCAGTGTAATTTTAAAATGTTTTCCCTGAGATGTGGGTGTCAATGGCAAGGCCAGCATTTGATTCGTATTTGCTCAATTGCCCCCTTCTTGAACTGTTCCAGCCGGGTAAAACACAGCCATTTCAGGGGAAGGTATGAGTCAACCACATTGAGCCTGGAGTCACATTGCGGCCAGAACAGGGAGGAGTTCCGTCCCACCAGTCAACCAAATTGGTTTTTACGACGATTGATGATAGTTTCACGGTCACCATTACTGGGACTCACTGTATATTCCGGATCTTAGAAATCTGAGTCGGATTTTAGAATTCCAGACTTCTTGGAATACTCAAGACTGGGTCAGAAAGAAAATAGAGATTTTTAGCAGGTACAAAGGGAATAAATCAGCAGAGGTCTTAGCGGAGAATATAAAGTGCAGGGGGGAAATTAAGAAAGCAATTAGAAGAGCGAAGAGGGGGCACGAAAAAGCACTGGGGCAAGATGAGGGAGAATCCCATGATATTCTATAAGTAGTGTGGTAGGGTGGCACGGGAGCACAGTGGTTAGCACTGTTGCTTCACAGCGCTAGAGACATTCTGAATTCTCCCTCTGTGTACCCGAACAAGCGGCGGAATGTGGCGACTAGGAGCTTTTAACAGTAACTTCATTGCAGTGTTAATGTAAGCCTACTTGTGACAATAATAAAAATTATTAATAACTAGGAAATGAAATGAAATGAAAAATGAAATGAAAATCGCTTATTGTCACAAGTAGGCTTCAAATGAAGTTACTGTGAAAAGCCCCTAGTCGCCACATTCCGGCGCCTGTTCGGGGAGGCTAGTACGGAATTGAACCATGCTGCTGGCCTGCTTTAAAGGTCAGCTATTTAGCCCTATGCTAAACCAGTCCCTAGGGGAAAGAGTAGGGCCCATTAGGGGCAATAGTAGGATGTTTTAGTGCCCTTTTAGTATTTTATATACCTCGATCAGATCTTCTGTCACCCGTCTAACCTCCAGTGAGTATAAGCCCAAACTGTGTAATTACATCAACCCCTTCATCCCCGGGATTAGTGTAGATTTGCTGGTGCAGGTGATGGGCTGAAGGGCCTCTTCTATACTGTATGACTCTATGATTTTTACTGAATTTACTTTCTGCCGTGTCATGGTGGGACTGGAACCCATGTCCCCAGGGCATTAGCCTCTGGATTACTAGTCTAATAATATTACCATTAGGCTACCGTCTCTTCCTATTCCTACTTGTTAAGATCATCTTCAGAGACCAAGCATTATTCCGGTAAATCTACGGTGCCCTCCCTCCCAGGCCATTATCTCCGTCTGGAGTGTGGAGCCCAGAGCCGCTCACAGTAACTCGAGGTGTGGTTTACCCAGGGCGTTGTATCGCTGAAGCATGACCCCACGCGTTCTCATCCTCTGGGTGTGAAGACCTGCATTCCATTCGGCTTTTTGATTATTTTCTGCTACCTCGGATGGTTAAAAGTCTGGGGTTTAATAGTGCTGACACCATTTGTCCAACTCCTCTCCCAGCTGAGGTAGACCTTGGGGTCTGCAACCCCTCCTTGCCCCATTATAATATCATGACATAATTGAGCACTAATTAACTTCTCTTGCTATCGAGGCCACGACACAAAGAGGGAGGGAATTTATCTTCTGTACCTATTCCTGTCATTTTAATGATCTGAGTACCTAAATCCCCAAGTCTCTTTGGTTCCCCAATATTTCCAGCTTTTCGTCATCAAGAAAGCTCTGTCCTTTCTTGGTCCAAAATAGATGACCTCATATCTGTGGGAATTGAAATCCATTTGCCACAGCTTTGATCATTAATCTACAAATCTATTTTTGTTAAATCGCCACATATTTCAGATAATTGGCAAAAGACATGAGGGGAAGTGAGGAAATGTTACTCAGCAGTCTGACTGTAGAGGTGAAGGGTTTAAGAGAGGGGGTGGAGAGAAATGGCCGGATATTATCAGGGTAAGAAGTGGGAGCTGAACCATGTCGCTTCCCATATTGTCATCAAGAGGCAGTTTGTAAATGAGGAAGAGGAGGGAGCCAAGGATCTATGATTTTATAAACGAACTGAAGATAAAAGGTAAAGTCGCCATAGCCCCAGATGACCAGAGGCTGCGTTTCCCTTTGAGGGGAAGAGCTGACTGGTGGTGGTTTAACCTTGTAAAAAAACTTTGAGTACCCAATTAATTTTCTCCAATTAAGGGACAATTTAGTGTGGCCAATCGACCAACCCTGCACATCTTTGGGTTGTGGGGGCAAAACCCACGCAGACACGGGGAGAATGTGCAAACTCCACACGGACAGTGACCCAGAGCCGGAATTGAACCTGGGACCCCGGCAGCGTGAGGCAGCCGTGCTAACCACTGCACCACCGTGCTACCCTGGTGGTGGTTTAACCTGATCACCACATCTCAGGCGAGGGGCAAAGTTGAGAAGGCAGGGCCTTCATAAATAACCTCAGCTGGTACGGGAATTGAACCCATATTGCTGGCGTTACCGTGCATCATGAACCAACTGTCCAGCCAACTGAGCTAAACCGGCCCCTAACTAACTGGCCACCACCTGATTATCAGGAAATGACCCCTTTTATTTAATTCTGCTTCCAAACACATTTTCCCTTGTTTAGGCCAATCATAAGAACATAAGAACTAGGAGCAGGAGTAGGCCATCTGGCCCTTCGAGCCTGCTCCGCCATTCAATGAGATCATGGCTGATCTTTTGTGGACTCAGCTCCACTTTCCTGCCCGAACACCATAACCTTTTATTCCTTTATTCTTCAAAAAGCTATCTATTTTTATCTCAAAAACATGTAATAAAGGAGCCTCAACTGTTTCACTGGGCAAGGAATTCCATAGATTCACAACCCTTTGGATGAAGAAATTCCTCCTAAACTCAGTCCTAAATCTACTTCCCCTTATTTTGAGGCTATGCCCTCTGGTTCTGCTTTCACCCGCCAGTGGAAACAACCTGCCCGCATCTATCCTATCTATTCCCTTCATAATTTTATATGTTTCTATAAGATCCCCCCATCCTTCTAAATTCCAACGAGTACAGTCCCAGTCTACTGAAATGAAATGAAATGAAAAGCCTGTCCGGGGGGGGGGGGGGGGGGGGGGGGGGGGGCTGGTACAGGATGGTGCTCAACCTCTCCTCGTAATTTTATAGAATTTACAGTGCAGAAGGAGGCCATTCGGCCCATCGAATCTGCACCGGCTCTTGGAAAGAGCACCTTACCCAAACCCATACCTCCACCCAATCCCCATAACCCAGTAACCCCACCTAACACTAAGGGCACTTTGGACCCTAAGGGCAATTTATCATGGCCAATCCACCTAACCTGCACATCTTTGTACTGTGGGAGGAAACCGGAACACCCAGAGGAAACCCACGCAGATACGGGGAGAATGTGTAGGCTCCACACAGACAGTGACCCAAGCCGGGATTCGAACCTGGGACCCAGGAGCTGTGAAGCATTTGTGCTATCCACAATGCTACTGTGCTGCCCACTTCAACTAATCCAACCCCTTCAACTCTGGGATTAACCTAGTGAATCTCCTCTGCACACCCTCCAGTGCCAGTACGTCATTTCTCAGGTAAGGAGACCAAAACTGAACACAATACTCCAGGTGTGGCCTCACTAACATCTTATATAGTTGCAGCATAACCACCCTAGTCTTAAACTCCATCCCTCTAGCAATGAAGGACAAAACTCCATTCATCTTTTGAATCACCTGCTGCACTAGTAAACCAACGTTTTGCGACTCATGCACTAGCACACCCAAGTCCCTCTGCACAGCAGCATGTTCTAATATTTTATCATTTAAATAATAATCCCTTTTTGCTGTAATTCCTACCAAAATGAATAACCTCACATGTGTCAACATTGTATTCCATCTGCCAGACCCTAGCCCATTCACTTAACCTATCCAAATCCCTCTGCAGACTTCCAGTATCCTCTGCACTTTTCGCTTTACCACTCATCTTAGTGTCATCTGTAAACTTGGACACATTGCACTTGGTCCCCAACTCCAAATCATCTATGTAAATTGTGAACAATTGTGGGCCCAACACGGATCCCTGAGGGACACCACTAGCTACTGATTGCCAACCAGAGAAACACCCATTAATCCCCACTTTTTGCTTTCTATTAATTAACCAATCCTCTATCCATGCTACTACTTTACCCTTAATGCCATGCACTTTATTTTATGCAGCAATCTTTTGTGTGGCACGTTGTCAAACGCTTTCTGGAAATCCAGGTATACCACATTCATTGGCTGCCCATTGTCTACTGGTAATGTCCTCAAACAATTAGTTAGACGTGACCTGCCCTTTATGAACCCATGCTGCATCTGTCCAATGGGACAATTTCCATCCAGATGCCTCGCTATTTCTTCCTTGATGATAGATTCCAGCATCTTCCCTACTACCGAAGTTATGATCAATGAACAAGTAGCCTCTTCCCAAGCTTTGGATTGTCCAACTTTTGGTTGGCTGCTGGGGGGGGGGGGGGGTAAGTGTCAGACAGTGGTCGATGCAGTGACTCTCCCTCCATCCCCTGCCTTCCTTCACCATGCCCTCTTCCACAGAGGTAAACTGCTGTTTGTTCAATAACCAGTGCAGGAGTGCACATTGTGCCCCTGAGGAGCCCTCACGATAACGCAGAGTTTGATTTAGTTGAGGTGGAGGAAATGGCCGCTGGCAGTGAGGGAAAGGCCCTTAGCCCTGCTTGAACAGGCTCTCTCCATCGCAACTACCCTCCAACAACTGACAATAAAAAATGAGCCGTGGGCCTGTTGCCTCAGGCCTGGTTTTAAAACTTTCTTCTCATTTCGCTCTCATTTTATTGCAGCGTCTAATTACCACTTTGGATAATTAGAAAACCAAGATAAATAATCACATAAATTACCTTTCCCATTGCTGCCCTGCAGAGGGAACTCATTAAAAATGATGTACTACTCACTATCTAACTACAAGGAAAAGAGAGCAGTAAATCTTCTGCCAACAGTCTACAGATAAATTAGCTGCAGACACTTTGAAGTGCCTCTCTTCTGTAACCCAATATCAAACGCTTTAATTAGGCCAGAATTTGTTTTTAAATAAATCTTCATTGTGGGGTGAAGGGAATCACCGTTCCTTTTGTTGTTTTTTAAGAAAATAGGTTGATTGCAATCAGGTAGAAGAGGTGTCCCCATTGCTGGATTTATACAGGACACAAAGGCACATCAAATAGATTCCATTAAATAACCTAAGCTTCCTATCACTTATCCACGGCATTGCTAAGACCCCCGACTTCCACCTCTGAAACATCGCCTGTTACCGACCGTCTCAGCTGCTGCTGCTGAAATTCTCATCCACGTCTTAATTGTTACCTCTTGACTTGGCTATGGTAAAACACTGCTCACTGGTCTCCCACATTCTGCCCTCTGTAAACCTGACATCATCCAAAACTCTCCTGCCCCGTGTCTTTACACGTCCCTGTTCCCATATCACCCCTGTGCTCACTGACCTACAATAGCTCCTCATCCGGCAATTCCTCAATTATAAAATTCTAGGGCTGGATTCTCCGATTTTGAGGCTATGCCCACAGAATGTGTCTAGTTCGACGATGCAAGGCCCCAGCACCGATCCTCCAACCAGTGAGGGAGGGGCTAGCAGCCGCACCCACATAAAACACACGGCCTTTACGAAATAAACGGCCGGAGAATTGCCGGATCCGTGGCCACGCATGCGCACGGCGATGACCTGCAGCGGTTGTGCCGTACAACATGGCGCCGTCAGCACGCAGACCCGGCCTGCCAGATAGTGCCCTCTTGGACACCCCCTTGCCGGTCCCCCCAGCTCTCGCCGAAGCCCCCCACCCCCCGCCAGTTACACGGTTCCCCCCCACCGACTGTGGTGGCGCTGAGCACAGTCCACATCCACCACTCCGGGTTCCCAAAAACTGAGAGCACGCGTGTCCCCCACCGCCGGGAACTCGGCCCATCGGGGACGCAGCATCGGGGGAGGGCTTTCAAGTAACGTCCTGAGGCCGTACTAACGGCATGCGGCGTACTCGTCAATGATGCTGTTTTGGAGGGGACGGAGCATCCAAAACCAGGCACCGCCCCCGAATCAGTCCTAAAAAGGGATTCTCCCCCCGATCGCCAATTCCGAAATCGGAGGCGAGGAACGGAGAATCCCGCTTTGTGTGTTGACGCCGATTCAGAATTTGTGGACTTTCATGAAAATAAAACTGGCTGGATTGGTTCAGGGACTGTTAAGGGACTAGCAACGGTGCCACGCGGAATGCAATCGATTCCAATGAGAAACGGTGCGGGATTGGCCGGGTCCATGATTGACACTCGGGAGGCTGACAAACTGCAGCTGTACAGACACACGGCACTCCCCACACACACTCAGCCCAGCCAACAGGTGGCACTGGTTGTGCTGCAGCGGCCCTTACAGCAGATAGGTCGGCTGGGGTCAGAGGGCAACCTAGGGTGGGTGGCCTGGGGGGGCCACCTATAGAACCTGTATAGTGGGATGTTAGCGGCTGCATGGCTGCAGTGAGGCCACGGAGGGATTTGAGAGTTTTAAAACTGAAGCATTGGTTAGTGTAAACAACACGGATTCAGCTTTGAAGAAGAATCATACTGACTTGAAACGTTTACTCTGTTTATCTCTCCCCAGATGCTGCCAGACATGCCGAGTTTTTCCAGCATTTCCTGTTTTTATTTCAGACTTTCTGCCTTCTGCAGTATTTTACTTTTATAACTGTGGAGGCCTCACATGTTTACATAGCTCCCCGATGTATTCTACCTGAGAAAGGACTCCACCCTCTGGAGTCCCCATCTCAGTCCCCATTGGTCCCCCAAGCCAGGTGACCAACCTGTGCTGTACTGTCTTACAGAGACACACTACAAACTACCGCATTCCTCCCCCTTTTAACCTTTTTAGACCATCTTCAAAATTAATCTACTCAAACCCAAATTCTACATAAACATTACATACACCAGTTAGACATTTCTAGATCGATGTACTGGTTGTTTGATAAGATCTTGAGGCTTGCATTTAACAACACTTCTATCAGTAGGCTTAAACTTTGGTCCAAATATGGTCTTGTCCGGGACTGAACCTGCAGGCTTTCTGCTTTCCGACTTCTGACCTGGACTTTGGGCTGCCGAAGGACAACATACTTTACTTTTTGGACAGATAGTGTCACTCTCTAATCCTCCGTTATTCCTTTTCTCTGTCAAGTACCTTACTCTACGGTGCCTACAGGTACCCCATCACAATGCCTCACAGCCTTACATATTGACAGCTCATTCATGAATTAGTCTGTGAAGGCGATGATCTTGGTTCTCTGTTTCTGGGACTTCGGTTGTGCGAAAAAGTCCCTTCTCATTCCAGCATTGCCATTCGCATCTTTCCCATTGATCATGTTACCATATTACTTCTTGTGCATATCTATTAGTGTGACCATTTCAGAATCTTATTCTTGTGTGTCATCTCAGTTTCCTTTGTCTTATAGAACATAGAATAGTACAGCACAGTACAGGCCCTTCGGCCCACAATGTTATGCCGACCATTTAGAACATAGAACATTACAGCGCAGTACGGGCCCTTCGGCCCTCAATGTTGCGCCGACCCGTGAAACCATCTGAAGCCTATCTGACCTACACTATTCCATTTTCATCCATATGTCTATCCAGTGACCACTTAAATGCCCTTAAATTTGGCGAGTCTACTACTGTTGCAGGCAGGGCGTTCCACACCCCTACTACTCTCTGAGTAAAGAAACTGCCTCTGATATCTGTCCTATATCTATCACCCCTCAATTTAAAGCTATGTCCCCTCGTGTTGGTCATCACCATCCGAGGAAAAAGACTCTCACTGTCCACCCTATCTAACCCTCTGACTATCTTATATGTCTCTATTAAGTCACCTCTCAGCCTTCGCCTCTCTAACAAAAACAACCTCAAGTCCCTGAGCCTTTCCTCGTAAGACCTTCCCTCCATACCAGGCAACATCCTAGTAAATCCCCTCTGAACCCTTTCCAAAGCTTCCACATCCTTCCTATAATGTGGTGACCAGAACTGCACGCAGTACTCCAGGTGCGGCCGCACCAGAGTTTTGTACAGCTGCAGCATGACCTTGTGGCTCCGAAACTCAATCCCCCTACTGATAAAGGCTAGCACACCATATGCCTTCTTAACAGCCCTATTAACCTGGGTGGCAACTTTCAGGGATTTATGTACCTGGATGCCGAGATCTCTCTGTTCATCTACACTACCAAGAATCTTGCCATTAGCCCAGTACTCTGCATTCCTGTTACTCCTTCCAAAGTGAACCACCTCACACCTTTCTGCATTAAACTCCATCTGCCACCTCTCAGCCCAGCTCTGCAGCTTATCTATGTCCCTCTGTAACCTATAACATCCTTCAGCACTATCCACAACTCCACCGACCTTCGTGTCATCTGCAAATTTACTAACCCATCCTTCTACACCTCTTCCAGGTCATTTATAAAAATGACAAACAGCAGTGGCCCCAAAACAGATCCTTGCGGTATACCACTAGTAACTGAACTCCAGGATGAACATTTGCCATCAACCACCACCCTCTGTCTTCTTTCAGCTAGCCAATCACTGATCCAAACCGCTAAATCACCTTCAATCCCATACTTCCGTATTTTCTGCAATAGCATACCGTGGGGAACCTTGTCAAACGCCTTACTGAAATCCATATGCACCACATCAACCGCTTTACCCTCATCCACCTGTTTGGTCACCTTCTCAAAGAACTCAATAAGGTTTGTGAGGCATGACCTACCCTTCACAAAACCGTGTTGAGTATCGCTAATCAACTTGTTCTTTTCAAGATGATTATAAACCCTATCTCTTATAACCTTTTCCAACATTTTACCCACAACCGAAGTAAGGCTCACAGGTCTATAATTACCAGGGTTGTCTCTACTCCCCTTCTTGAACAAGGGGACAACATTTGCTATCCTCCAGTCTTCTAGCACTATTCCTGTCGACAAAGACGACATAAAGATCAAGGACAAAGGCTCTGCAATCTCCTCCCTGGCTTCCCAGAGAATCCTAGGATAAATCCCATCTGGCCCAGGGGACTTATCTATTTTTACACTCTCCAAAATTGCTAACACCTCCTCCTTGTGAACCTCAATCCCATCTAGCCTCGTCGACTGTACCTGAGTATTCTCCTCGACAACATTGTCTTTCTCCAGTGTAAACACTGATGAAAAATATCTATTTAACGCTTCCCCTATCTCCTCTGATTCCACACACAACTTTCCACTACTATCCTTGATTGGCCCTAATCTTACTCTAGTCATTCTTTTGTTCCTGATATACCGATAGAAAGCCTTAGGGTTTTCCTTGATCCTATCCGCCAATGACTTTTCGTTTCCTCTCCTCGCTCTTCTTAACTCTCTCTTTAGGTTTATCCTAATCTAAGATCAACCTAACCTACACCCTTTCAATTTACTACTGTCCATGTGTCTGCCCAAGAGTCACTTAAATGTCCCTAATGATTCCCTAAAGAACCTACCTCTGACATCTCCCCTATACCTGCCTCCAGTCACCTTAAAACTATGTCCCTTCTTGACAGCCATTTCCACCCTGGGGAAAAGTCTCTGGCTATCCACTCTACCCATGCCTCTCATCAGCTTGTACACCTCTATCTAGTCACCTCTCTTCCTTCTTTGCTCCAGTGAGAAAATTCCTGGTAAATCTCCTCTGCACCCTCTCCAAAGCATCCACATCCTTCCTATAATGAGGCGACCAGAATTGGATAAAATATTCCAAGTGTGGTCTAACTAGGATTTTATGAAGCTGCAGCAAAACCTGGCGGCTCTTAAACTCAATCTCCCTGTTAATGAAAGGCAGCGTACCATACGCCTTCTTAACAACCCTATCAATCTGGGTGGCAACTTTGAGGGATCTATGCATGTGGACCCCAGGATCCCTCCGTTGCTCCACACTTCCAAGAATCCTGCCTTTTACAGTGTATTCATCATTCAAATTCGACCTTCCAAAATGAATCACTTCACATTTATCAATCTGCCACTTCTCAGCCCAGCTCTGCATCCTGTCAATATCCTGTTGTAACCTGCAACAGCCCTCAACACTATCTACAACTCCACCAACCTTTGTGTCATCGGCAAACTTACTAACCCACCCTTCCAATTCCTCATCCAAGTCATTTATAAAAACCAGAAAGAGCAGAGGTCCTATAACAGATCCTTGCAGGACACCACTGGTCACCGACCTCCAGGCGGAATACATTCCATCCACTACCACTTGCTGTCTTCTTTCAGCCAGCCAATTCGTATCCAGGAAGCCAGATTTCCCTGTATCCCACGCCCCCTAACTTTCTGAATGAGCCTACCATGGGGAACCTTATCAAATGCCTTACTGAAATCCATATACACCACATCCACTGCCCGACCTTCATCAATGTGTCTCGTCACATCCTCAAAGAATTCAATGAGGCTTGTGAGGCATGACCTACCCCTCACAAAACCATGCTGACTATAATAAAACTATGTTTCTTTAAATAATCATAAATCCTATCTCTCAGAATCCTTTCCAATATTTTGCCCACCACAGACGTAAAACTGATTGGTCTGTAATTCCCAGGGATTTCCCTATTCCCTTTCTTGAACAGGGGAACAACATTTGCCTCCCTCCAATCATTTGGTACTGCTCCAGTGGAGAGTGAGGACGCAAAGATCATCACCAACAGCGCAGCAATCTCGTCCCTTCCCATAGTAACCTTGAGTATATCCCGTCAGGCCCAGGGGACTTATCTATCCTGATGCTTTTCAAAATTTCAGCACATCCTCTTTCTTAATATCAACCTGTTTTGAGTCTATTAACATGGTTCACACTGTTCTCATGGGCAACAAGGTCCCTCTCTCTAGTGGATACTGAAGCAAAATATTAATTTCGGGTCTCCCCTACCTCCTCAGACTCTAGGCACAAGTTCACTGTTCCTGATCGGCTCTACTCTCACTCTGATCATCCTCTTATTCCTCACATTAGTGTAGAACGCCTTGGGGTTTTCCCTAATCCTTCCCGCCAGGGTTATTTCATGCCCCTTCTAGCTCTCCTAAGTCCATTTTTGAGTTTCATCCTGGCTACCTTGTAACCCGCTAGAGCTGTGCCAGATCCTTGCTTCCTCAACCTTACGTAAGCTTCCTTCTTCCTCTTGACTAGAAGCTCCACTTCTCTTGTCATCCAAGGCTCCCTCATCTTACCATTCCTTCCTCGTCTCAGTGGGACAAAACTATCCAGCACTCGCAGCAAGTGCTCCTTAAACAACCCCCACATTACTGTTGTGCATTTCCCCAAGAACAACTGTTCCCACTTTATGCTCCTCAGCTCCTGTCTAATTACAGTATAAATTCCCCTTCCCTAATTAAATACCTTCCCATGCTGTCTGTTCCTATCCCTCTCCATGACTATGGTAAAGGTCAAGGAGTTGTGGTCACTGTCACCGAAATGTTCTCCCACCGAGACATCTGACACCTGGCCTGGTTCATTGCCGAGCACCAAATCCAATGTGGCCTCCCCCCTAGTCGGCCAATCTACATATTGAGTCAGGAATCCTTCCTGTACACACCTGACAAAATCTGCTCCATCCAAACCATTTGTAGTAAGGAGGTTCCAGTCAATATTAGGGAAGTTGAAGTCACCCATGACAACAACTCTTTTACTTCTGCACTTTTCCAAGATCTGCTGCCCAATCTGTTTCTCCAACTCTCTGCTGCTATTAGGGCGTCTATAGAAAACTCCTAATAAAGAGACTGCTCCTTTCTTGTTTAAAATAAATTCAGAGTAGCCAATTATTTTTCTTTTTCCAATTAAGGGGCAATTTAGCATGTCCAATCCACCTAACCTGCACATCTTTGGGTTGTGGAGATGAAACCCACGTAGACATGGAGAGAATGTGCAAACTCCACACGGACAGTGACCCAGGGCCAGGATTCGAACCCAGGTCCTCAGTGCCGCAATCCCAGTGCTAGCCACTGCGCCACATGCCACCTTCCTTTTTTGTTTCTGACTTCAACTCATACTGACTCAGTAGACAAACCCTCTTCGACTACCACCTTTTCTGCAGCTGTGATGCACTCTCTAATTAACAGTGCCACTCCCCCTCCTCTTTTACCTTCCTCCCTATTCTTCTTAAAACATCGAAACATCGGAACATCTAACAACCATTCCTGTCCCTGTGAAATGCATGTCTCCGTAATGGCCACAACATCGTAGTTCCAAGTACTGATCCATGCTCTAAGTTCATCTCCCTTATTCCTGACACTCCTTGCATTGAAACAGACACACTTTAACCCATTCTACTGAGTGCAACTTTGCCCTAGCAACTGTCTATCCTTCCTCACAGACTCACTGCATACTATTTATACCTGTCTTCCCCATCAACTAATGATAGAATCTCTACAGTATAGAAGGAGGCCATTCGGTCCATCAGGTCATCACCAGCCCTCCAAAAGAGCATGCTACCTAGCCCACTCTCAAGCCCTATCCTCATAACCTCAACTCAGCTTTTGGACACTAAGAGGCAATTTAGCATGGCAAACTCCGCACAGACAGTCACTGAAGATCAGAATTGAACCTGGATCCCTGGCGCTGTGAAGCAGCAATGTTAACCAGTGCCACCATGCTGCCCTTCTGCTAATCTTCTGCTTGGGCATGAGTTGTTCTTTATTCCGTAAATCTGCTTCCTCCTCCACCCCTTAGATTTTTTCACTCTGGCATCACCAGGTGCAGTTGATCAGAGCATGTTCCAGGTCCATCTCCCATCGTCAATTTACTTGTTTCTTTAACAACTCTTTTCCTTTGAATTAACCAACTATTTCAGGCGGCCCCAAGTTAATAGAGTTGTCTCTGTTGCAACTGCAGCCTTCAATTTGTTTCCAAATTCATTCCAACTCAACTTTATTTTCCAACTGTTCCTTCCCAATCTCTCCCTCAATGACGAGCTGATCTGTCTTATCCAATTATTCAGCAGTTCTCCTTGGTTTCTGATCTTTCTTCTCAGCCTCTGCAACTTATACTCTTCGTCCATTTGTCTCATGGATCATGCTCCATCGGCCTTCCAGTGTCATGATATGCAGGCACACACACACACATAATGATTTACAGACAAGCAGCTAATGAACACAGAGAACAGGACATGACCAATAAGCAGGCAGGACACTCAGGGATGGGATCTGACGAGAAAAGACACGAGGCAGCCACACTCCGCCTCTTTCCACTGATAAACATCTAGAGAGTCAGTCAAGGGTGTTGTTACAATCTCAGACCTCCACAACGTGGCTGAGAGCTAGTCTGGTTCAGTCAGACACAGTAACCACACTTAAGTTAGCAGAGAGTCGAACTCACAGAGAACTGTGCTAACTGTGCTATTAGTTCAATAAACCTGATTGAACTAACTTCAAGGTCTGGAGTATCTTTTGGTTAAAGCTGCATCCAGTTGCAGCCAGTGTTAGACCAGTGTACCTAACACGACATCCAGCACCTGCGTGAGATTCCCAATACATTGACATTTACCCCAGCTAAGTCCTTTGTTACATAACACCTCGATGCTCTTCCTGTAACATTCCTTTTGTTGTGGCTGTGTTGACCTCTATTTCTACGTTCAACATTTCTTCTTCCTTCTTGTCATCCTTCTGGTTTATCAGACAATTTTCGGGAAGTTCTAACTTCCTAACAGTTGTGTTCCTTCTTTTGGTTTGTGCGTTGCTATGTCCTCCGCAACACCCTCAAACACTGGACAGTTAATTTCTCTCGCTCATCTGTATTTCTCACATGATTCGATTAGATCCCCCGAGAATTCCCAATAATACTCTTGTCAACTTCCATCTGCTTAAGCTCCCCTTCCCAGTCTTCAGTACTCAAAGCTCCATTAGTCTTCAGTATTCAATATTGGCGGTGGCGCAGTGGTTAGCTCTGCTGCCTGACAGAATCAGGAACCCAGGTTCAATTTCAACCTCGGGTGACTATCTGTGTGGAGTTTGCACGTTCTCCCCATGTCTGTGTGGGTTTCCTCCGGGTGCTCCGGTTTCCTCCCACAGTCCAAAGATGTGGGGTGGGATTCTCCAACCCCCCGCCGGGTCGGAGAATTGCCGAGGGGTGCGGCGTGAATCCTGCCCCGCCGCTCCGACGCCGGCTGCTGATTTCTCCGGCGCCGTTTTTTTGGTGGGGGCGGGGATCACGTCGCCTGCAGAGTCCTCGGTGGGCTGCGCAGGGGGATCGGCCCCCCCGGGGGGGGGGGGGGGGGGGCACGGTGGTCTGGCTCGTGATCGGGACCCACCGATCTGCGGGCAGGCCTGTGTCGTGGGGGCACTCTTTCCCTCCACGCCGGCCCCTGTAAAGCTCCGCCATGGCTGGCACGGAGAAAGAAAACCCTGCGCATGCGCCAACCCCGCCAGCAGGCAGAGGCCCTTGGGCGCCGGTTGGCACAGCGCCAACCACTCCTGAGCCAGCCTAGCCCCTGGAAGTGTGAAGGATTCCTCAACTTCCGGGTGGCCCGACGCCGGAGTGGTTCACGCCACTCTTTGGCGCCGGTACGGCCCACGTGCCGGTTAGGGGAGAATTCCGGCCATGCAGTTTAGGTGGATTTGTCACACTAAATTCCCCCTTAGTGTCCAAAGAAGTGCAGGTTAGGTGGGGCTACAGGGATTAGGTGGGGGACTGGGCCTCAGTAGGGCGCTCTTTCAGAGGGTTGGTGCAGACTCGATGGGCCAAATGGCCTCCTTCTGCACCTTAGGAATTCTATGGATTCTATGGATTCAGATGTTTGGATTAGCTAAAGTTTTCACAGGGTGGAAGACAGGAGGCTGACGGGGACAGAGTCCGATTGGTCGATTCTGGAGAAGTGGGTAGGCTAAGAGTGGGAAATAAAGGAAGACCAGCGACAAGGGCGGGGGCAGAGGGGGGAGAGAAATAAGAGAACATCCATTATTATCCTGTTCTGACCTCATAACACAGAATTTGAATTTAGTCTCTCCAAGTGGATAAACTTCTGCAGTTATTCAAAGTTTCCCTTTCTATTCACCCTGCCAATATCTCTCTTAAATTAATTATTCTCCATGGTGTGGCAAAGATTATTGTTCAAATTTAGAGTAATGTGGAGATGCCAGCGTTGGATTGGGGTGAGCACAGTAAGAAGCCTTACAACACCAGGTTAAAGTCCCAACAGGTTTGTTTCAAATCACTAGCTTTCGGAGCACTGCTCCTTCCTCAGGTGAATGAAGAGGTATGTTCCAGAAACATATATATAGACAAATTCAAAGATGCCAGACAATGCTTAGAATGCGAGCATTTGCAGGTAATCAAGTCTTTACAGATTCCCCTATCTCTGGATCTGTACAAAATGTAGAGTAAGCTGGATTTGCCAGGCAGTGCTGTGCGTGATGGAGTCAGAATGTGGATGGAACTTGTACACCAGAGTTCTGCCCAGTGCTTGCCCAACCCCTGGGTTTCCAGCAGATCGATGACACCAGGGCGCCGGGTGACATCCTCGTTTGCTTTTCAAGAGCATGTCAAATCTTGTCCATTGACAAGCTCAAAGCTTCTCAATTGCATGAAACCTACAGCTATCTTCATAATTACTTGTGAAATGTCGACAGGCTGAAATTCAAATGAGCTTCACAACTGTTGGCAAATTGCTGGCCTGTCATGTTCTAATTTCACTCCTGGTTGTGAAGGAAAATCCGGGTGGTGGGATAGAGATAGAGAGAGGGGGAGAGAGAGAGGAGGGTAAGAGAAACAGTGCGTGGGATTTTCCCGGAAAATGGCAATTCCAATGTCGTGTGGGAAAAACGGCGTTGAGGCTGCCAAAGGCAATGGGAACTTTCCCTGCTGTAGCTGCAGTCATTGAAGAATCATAGAATACTACAGTGCAGAAGGAGGCCAATCAGCCCATCGAGTCTGCACTGGCCCTCCAAAAGGCACCCTAACTAGGTCCATGCCCCCACCCTATCCCCGTAAACCAGTAACCCCATCTAACATTTTGTACACTAAGGGGCAATTTAGCATGGCCAATGCGCCTGACCTGCACATCTTTGGACTGTGAGAGAAAACCGGAGCATGCGGAGGAAGCCCACGCAGACACGGGGAGAACATGCAGACTCCGCACAGACAGTGACCCGAGGCCAGAATTGAACCCTGGCGCTGTGAGGCACCAATGCTAACCACTGTGCCACTGTGCTGCCCTGAGGCACCACATTTAAAGTCTGCCCCAACATAGCACAACAACACTTTGCAGGTTACCAGGAAGTGGTGGATGCCAGGAATTCTACGCAGCCTCCCAGGAGAGACAGCTCAATGCTGTGGAGGCTCGCCATGATATAATCTAACTGCACTCAGGACAACTTCCAGTAAGGTGTCAACCCCAGCATGAGAGGCAGTGGTAGTGGGGGGGGAGGGGGGGGGGGGGGGGTCAGTGTCAATGCCCCACAGCAGAGGACAGCCATCCCATGCCACACCAGGATGAATGATCACCTGTATTCTGCCAGGGTAAGTCAGCCTTCTCATCACTCCCAACACACACACTGACAAACCCATCACACCTCCACAGGAATCTCACTCACTGAGACACCACCACTCACTCCCCCACACACACACTGACAAACCCATCACACCTCCACAGGAATCTCACTCACTGAGACACCACCACCTACTCCCCCACACACACTGACAAACCCATCACACCTCCACAGGATCTCACTCACTGAGACACCACCACTCACTCCCAACTCCACACTGACAAACCCATCACACCTCCACAGGTAAGCTCACTCACTGAGACACCACCACTCACATCCACTCCACACTGACAACCCATCACACCTCCACAGGAATCTCACTCACTGAGACACCACCACTCACTCCCAACTCACACACTGACAAACCCATCACACCTCCACAGGAATCTCACTCACTGAGACACCACCACTCACTACCCCCCCCCCCCCCCCCCCCCACACACTGACAAACCCATCACACCTCCACAGGAATCTCACTCACTGAGACACCACCACTCACTCCCAACTCACACACTGACAAACCCATCACACCTCCACAGGAATCTCACTCACTGAGACACCACCACTCACTCCCCACACACACACTGACAAACCCATCACACCTCCACAGGAATCTCACTCACTGAGACACCACCACTCACTCCCCCACACACACTGACAAACCCATCACACCTCCACAGGAATCTCACTCACTGAGACACCACCACTCACTCCCCACCACACACTGACAAACCCATCACACCTCCACAGGAATCTCACTCACTGAGACACCACCACTCACTCCCCACACACACACTGACAAACCCATCACACCTCCACAGGAATCTCACTCACTGAGACACCACCACTCACTCCCAACACACACACTGACAAACCCATCACACCTCCACAGGAATCTCACTCACTGAGACACCACCACTCACTCCCAACACACACACTGACAAACCCATCACACCTCCACAGGAATCTCACTCACTGAGACACCACCACTCACTCCCCCCCACACACTGACAAACCCATCACACCTCCACAGGAATCTCACTCACTGAGACACCACCACTCACTCCCCCACACACTGACAAACCCATCACACCTCCACAGGAATCTCACTCACTGAGACACCACCACTCACTCCCACACACACACTGACAAACCCATCACACCTCCACAGGAATCTCACTCACTGAGACACCACCACTCACTCCCCCACACACACTGACAAACCCATCACACCTCCACAGGAATCTCACTCACTGAGACACCACCACTCACTCCCAACTCACACACTGACAAACCCATCACACCTCCACAGGAATCTCACTCACTGAGACACCACCACTCACTCCCAACACACACACTGACAAACCCATCACACCTCCACAGGAATCTCACTCACTGAGACACCACCACTCACTCCCAACACACACACTGACAAACCCATCACACCTCCACAGGAATCTCACTCACTGAGACACCACCACTCACTCCCACACACACACTGACAACCCATCACACCTCCACAGGAATCTCACTCACTGAGACACCACCACTCACTCCCACTCACACACTGACAAACCCATCACACCTCCACAGGAATCTCACTCACTGAGACACCACCACTCACTCCCCCACACACTGACAAACCCATCACACCTCCACAGGAATCTCACTCACTGAGACACCACCACTCACTCCCACCCACACACTGACAAACCCATCACCCCTCCACAGGAATCTCACTCACTGAGACACCACCACTCACTCCCACACACACACACTGACAAACCCATCACACCTCCACAGGAATCTCACTCACTGAGACACCACCACTCACTCCAACACACACACTGACAAACCCATCACACCTCCACAGGAATCTCACTCACTGAGACACCACCACTCACTCCCAACACACACACTGACAAACCCATCACACCTCCACAGGAATCTCACTCACTGAGACACCACCACTCACTCCCAACACACACACTGACAAACCCATCACACCTCCACAGGAATCTCACTCACTGAGACACCACCACTCACTCCCAACTCACACACTGACAAACCCATCACACCTCCACAGGAATCTCACTCACTGAGACACCACCACTCACTCCCAACACACACACTGACAAACCCATCACACCTCCACAGGAATCTCACTCACTGAGACACCACCACTCACTCCCAACACACACACTGACAAACCCATCACACCTCCACAGGAATCTCACTCACTGAGACACCACCACTCACTCCCACACACACACTGACAAACCCATCACACCTCCACAGGAATCTCACTCACTGAGACACCACCACTCACTCCCCACACACACACTGACAAACCCATCACACCTCCACAGGAATCTCACTCACTGAGACACCACCACTCACTCCCAACCACACACTGACAAACCCATCGCTTTGGGTCCCGCCCTGGTGAGGGCCCGCCTTTGGTCCTGGGAATTCTGTTTTATGGAGTGTGGCCTATCCCTGACCGACTGGGGGAGTAAGGGCAGACGGGGAGTGTTCCTGCGCCTGGTCACAGGGGAGCAATGTTCAATGAAGTCATGTGAAGATAATGGAATAACTTCACTGGACGCCCTCTTCACCTTCTGTGAATCTAGTGGCACTGAATGCCTTGTCCCTCGACTGTTGCAGAATCGCAGAACTGTTACGGCTAATGGTGTCTGCACCGCTCGCCAAATGTGCATCATGACTTAGTGCCGTTCCCCTACCTTTCCCCCGTACCCCTGCACATTGCTTCTATTCAAGTAATCATCTGATGCCCTCTGGAATGCCTCGATTGAACCCGCCTCCATCACACATCCAGGCCGTGCATTCTAGACCCGAGCCACTCGCTCGATGAAAATGTTTTTTTTCACATGATATTTGCTTCTTTTGTAAATCACTTTAAATCAGTGGCACCTCAATCTTGATCCTTTGCGAGCGGTAACAGCTTCTTCCTGCCTACTCTGTCCAGCCCTAGGTTGGAATCTCTATCAAATCTCCTCAGCTTTCTTCCCTCCAAGAACAGTCCCAACCTCTCAAATCTATCCTCATAACGGAAGTTTCTCATCCCTGGAACCATTCCTGTAAATCTCTTCTGCGCTCTCTCCAATACATTCAAATCCTTCATTAGGTGTCAGTATTGTACACAATACACCAGCTGATGGCGTCTTATATAGGTTTGTGTATAAGGGGGCTGGTTTACTCACTGGGCTAAATCACTGGCTTTTAAGGCAGACCAAGGCAGGCCAGCAGCACGGGTCGATTCCCGTACCAGCCTCCCCGGACAGGCGCCGGAATGTGGCGACTAGGGGCTTTTCACAGTAACTTCATTGAAGCCTACTTGTGACAATAAGGGATTTTCATTATCATATCTCCGTAGGCTGAGGTTATCCATGGAGGCCCCGCCTTCTCAACCTTGACCCTCGTCTGAGGTGTGGTGACCCTCAGGTTAAATCACCAGCAGTCAGCTCCCCCGTCAAAGGGGAAAGCAGACACTGGTCCTCTGGGACTATGGCAACTTTACATTTATAAGTTCAGTATAACCTCCTTGCTCTTGTATATTTACTTTATAACTGCTCTCTCCACCTGTCCTGCCTTCTTCAATGATCTATGCACATTAACACCCGGGTCCATCTGCTCTGAAACCCCTTGAAGGATTTCCCCTTATTCGTCCCTTCATGTTCTTCCGATCAAAATGCATCACCTCACATGTCTCTGCATTGTCTCTGCATTGAACTTCATCCTGCCACCTATCTGCCCATTCCACCATCTTGTCTCTGTTCTTTTACATTTCTACACTGTGCTCTTCAGTTTACAATTTTTCTAAGTTTCATGTCATCCATAAACTTTGAAATTGCCCGTGCACACAGAGATCTAGATCATTATTATATACCAGGGAGGCAGCACAGTGGCATAGTGGTTAGCACTGCTGCCTCATGGTGCTGAGATCCCAGGTTCGATCCCGGCTCTGGGTCACTATCCGTGTGGAGTTTGCACATTCTCCCCGTGTCTGCGTGGGTTTCGCCCCCCCGACCCAAAGATGTGCAGGGGAGGTGGATTGGTCACGCTAAATTGCCCTTAATTGGAAAAATGAATTGGGTACTCTAAATTTATTTATTTTTAAATTATTATATACCAGGAAAAGCGAGAGCTCTAATACCGACCCCTGGGGAACACCACTACAAACCTTCCTCCGGACCATTACTCTCTGCTTCCTGTTATTCAGCCAGTTCCATTCCCACAATCCACTTTTATCCCATGAGCTATAACTTTTCTCAGAAGGCTGTTGTGTGGTACTGTATCAAATGCCTTCTGAAAGTCCATGTACACTAAATCAACAGCATTACCCTCATCGACCCTTTCTGTTACTTCCTCAAAAAATCCAGAAAGTTAGTTAAACATGATATTGTCAAGCTTGGTGAACCCCTCAACGAAGACAGGTCATCCCTCAGTGAAAGGTTGTTGGACCCCAAATAAGGACAGGTACCCCTGAGTCAACCTCCATAATACACGGAGCCACTCCACGAGCGCTGCGCTCATCTCCAAGATACCCTCAGAGGTGGACGCCTTTTGAAGGTAGCCGTGATTGGAGCTGTTGAAACAGCAAACCGCCGTGGATTGATTATTTGCCGGGCATGCGTGGGGCATGATTCCAGTGCATCAGCCTGATAATGAGATGCAAATTTATTACAATGATGTTCCTGACACTGAACGGCAAGAAGCCGCTGACAGGGGGAAGGGACGATTGTGGGAAGCTTTCCCGCTGCTGTAAAACACAACTTTGGAGGTCTTGTAACATTTTCTGCTCCTGTCACCAAACCGACTTTTGTGAGGGCCACGAAGAATGAGCACGAGTCTTCAGGATACAAAGAAATAACATTTATTTACAATAACATATATATACAGCAGCAGCAACTTCCCTTGCTGCTCACTCCTCTCTCTCTGCTGGTTCCAAACTGGCCAGCTTTATTTATGCAGGGAGTCTGCTAATGATTTCTCCGTTTCCCTCTTTAGGGAAGCTCATACTCCCACAGGATTGTGGGATTGTCATTAGTCCCCAGCCAGTGGTAAGCAGGCAGGTTATAACATCCCTCCCCCACAAAGTCTAAGGAATCCACCGAAGACCCTGGCGAAGGAGGGCGTCGGACTCGTTTTGCCGCAGGCCGGACACCATTTGCACAAGGCGCTGGATCGGGCGGTGTGTAACGAGGTGGAGACCGGCGCTTCCGTGATGAACGGCGTTACGGCTGTACATCCACGACCCGTGGGCCCGAGGATTCCCCCTCTGAGGTGTCTTGTGTCTCCATCTCGGAGTCAGAGTCTGCTGCCTCCGTCATCTCGGCGTCTTTATCTCCACACGGTTCTGTCACGACCTGCGCAGGCTTTGAGTGAGGCACCAGAGGAAGATTGTGAGGAACACTTTCCATTGTGTCTGGTCTCTGTGGCTGTAGAAATGAGCTCCTGGGGCGGGGAATCTTTGGAAGGGATAGTCTTCTGGACCGAACATGGTCTACATGTTTGTGTTGGAGACGACCCTGGGCTTGCACCTGGTAAGAGATAGGGCCCGTTTGGCGAAAGATTACACCAGGGACCCACTGGGCACCACCAGCAAAATTCCGAACGAACACTGGGTCACCGGGCGTAAACTGCCGAATTGGCCGATGCCGAGAAAGGCCATGTCCCTGCCGTTCTTGTGTGCAGCATTTTGCGCCAATGTCCAGGAAAACCATGCTAAGGCGGGTGCGAAGTCTCTGGCCCATTAGGAGTTCTGCGGGAGCTACCCCAGTCACCGCATGGGTGGGTGGTCCTATATGAAAACAAAAACCGAGCCAGTCTCGTATCCATCGACCCGGAAGACTGCTTCTTTAGGCCTCGTTTGAATGTCTGCACTGCGCGCTCTGCCAACCCATTTGAAGCCGGGTGGTAAGGGGCAGTGCGGATATGGCGTGTGCCATTCATCTTCATGAACCTTGCAAACTCCTCACTTGTGAACGGAGTGCCGTTGTCCGTAACCAGCACCTCGGGGAGGCCATGCGTACTGAAAGACAAACGCATCTTCTCGATTATTGGGCAGGGCGTTGTGCCTCCCATCTTATGCATCTTTAGCCATTTAGACTGGGCGTCGACTAATAGCAGGAACATGGATCCTTGAGAAGGGCTGGCGTAATCCGCATGCAAGCGCGTCCAAGGCCGCCCTGCCCATTCCCAGTGATAGAGTGGCACGGCCGGCGGAAGCTTCTGATGCTCCTGGCAAATGGAGCAGTTTTGAGCCACCTTCTCAATGTCAGTGTCGAGGCCTGGCCACCAGACATAACTCCGGGCCAACATTTTCATTTTGATCACACCTGGATGTCCATTGTGCAAGTCTCTCAGTATCAGCTCCTGTCCTTTTTCCGGGACAATCACACACGTCCCCCACAAAAGGATGCCGTCTTCCACGCTGAATTCGGACAGCTTGGAGGAAAATGCCCGCAACTTACCTGGGAGCTGTCTATGCTGCCCCCCATACAGGACTATGTGCCGAACCTTTGACAGGACTGGCTCTGTCTGGGTCCACCCACGGATCTGTGATGCCGTGACAGGCAAAGAGTCCATAAAATTTAGGGTTCTAACCACCTCACCGGTGGTGGGGGGTCGACATGGGGCCGGTCGATAAAGGCAATCGGCTCAGTGCGTCAGCATTCCCTATCTGGGTTCCTGGTTTGTGCTCCAGAGAATACTCGCATGCAGCGAGCAACAAAGCCCAGCGCTGGATCCGTGTGGAAGCAATGGGCAGTATTGGCATATCCTCTCGGAAAAGTCCCAGCAGAGGCTTATGATCAGTCACGATAGTGAAGTGGCGGCCTTACACGTACTGGTGGAAACGTTTCACAGCAAAGACCACCGCCAGGCCCTCCTTCTCGATCTGCGCGTACTTTTTATCCGCTGCAGTCAGTGTGCGGGAGGCGAAAGCTATCGGCCGCTCGGCCCCGTTCTCCATCTTGTGGGGCAGGACGGCCCCAATACCATTCGGGGATGCATCACATGTGATGGGCAAAGGCTTTCCAGGATCATAGTGGGTTAGTAACCCAGACGACGACAATTGTTGTTTTACCCGCCGGAATGTGGTTTCTTGCGGCTGACCCCAAACCCAGGTGTGATTCTTCTTTAGCAGAAGGTGCAACGGGGCCAGCGTAGTTGGCAGACTCTCTGTAATAGTTTACTAGGCCGAGAAAGGAACGAAGATGCGAAGTGTCAGTCGGGGCGGGGGCCTGTTGAATCGCGCGCACCTTCTCTGCGACGGGGTGCAAACCTTCGCGGTCCACCTGATAACCCAGGTAGACTACTTCCTTCGCCTGAAAAACGCACTTTGTGCGACGTAAACGAACTCCAGCCTCCGAAAAGCATCGAAGGACAGCCTCCAAATTTTCCAGATGTTCCTGCTCCGACGTCCCTGTGATCAAAACGTCATCTAAGTAGACAGCGACACGCAGTTAACCTCTCAAAATGCCCTCCATAACGCGTTGAAAAATAGCGCAGGCAGAGGATACTCCAAAGGGCAAATGTGTATTTTCATACAGGCCCCGGTGTGTATGAATCGTTACATATGGCCGGGAGGCAGGGTCCAGCTCCAACTGCAGGTAGGCGTGACTCATATCTAATTTTGTGAACGAGAGTCCGCCTGCATGCTTCGCGTAGAGATCCTCTATGCGAGGCATTGGGTATCGGTCGAGTCGGGAAGCCGTATTCACTGTAAGCTTATAGTCACCGCACAAGCGAGCTGTGGCATCTGGCTTCATTACAGGTACAATTGGTGCTGCCCAGTCAGCGAAACAGACGGGCCTGATGATGCCCAAAGTCTCCAAACGCGTGAGCTCCCCTTCTACCTTCTCGAGCAAGGCATAAGGCACCGGGCGCGCCCGGAAATAGCGCAGCGTGGCTCCTGGTTCAACTTGGATACGGGCTACAGCCCTTTTTATTTTCCCCAAACCGGGCTGGAATACATCTGGGTATCGTCCTAGCACCTCAGTCAACCCTCCAGAAACTGTTTGGAGGATGTGCTGCCACTGCAGCCGCAAATGGCGCAACCAGTCCCGAACCAACAGGCTGGGCCCATGGCCGCGCACCACAATAAGCAGGAAACGCCCCTCCTGGTGTCCATAAGCAACAGGGATCATCATAGTTCCTGCAATGTCCAATGGTTCCCCTGTGTAGGTGGCCAACCTGGCCTGTGTGTCGGTTAATGAAAGGGTCTGTATACCCTGCTTGATGCGGTCGAATGTCATCTGGCCAATCACGGAGACCGCTGCTCCCGTAACCAACTCCATCTCAAGCGGGTGACCATTGACCCGTACTGTCACTTTAATGGGAGCCACACGGGGAGCTGCCACACAATGCAGCTGCAGGCAGTCATCCTCCGTCTCCACGTCCTCGGGAGTAGTCGCCGCAGGTTCATCCAAATGAAAGGTACGGCCCCTGGGAGGCCCCAGTTTCGGTCAGAACGACGGCGCCTCCGGTGTCCCCAGGACCGGCGTCCACGACGGGGTCGGCGCCTAAAAGTCTGACACGGACATGGCTCCTCATCCATTGGTTCTGGAGAAGGCTCCCTTCGGGGAGGAATGTCCGACGGCCACTGGCGTCGATCCGGACGTTGCCTCGCCCAAGGTACCACAGGGGTGCAGGGGGCGCTTTCGGACAGAAGGGGTTGCGCCCCAAGGCATGCACCTCCATTCCCTGTATCTCCTGCACTGCTCGTTCTGCGCTCTCTCGGGACAATACTATTTGAATGGCCTGCTGAAAAGTCAATGTTGGCTCGGCTAACAACTTTCTCTGGGTGGCCGCATTGTTAATACCGCAAACCAAACGGTCACGTAACATTTCTGATAAGGTCTCACCATAGTCACAGTACTCCGCAATCCTGCGTAGCCTGGATAGAAAGTCGGCAAGGGATTCTCCTGGGGTCCTCTCAGCGGTATTAAACCGGTAACGTTGGACTATCGTGGATGGGGTTGGGTTAAAATGTTGCCCCACTAAGTTCACAAGTTTATCAAACGTTTTGGTGTCCGGCGCAGCTGGATACGTAAGGCTCCTAATCACCCCAAACGTATGCGGGCCACAGGAAGTGAGCAAAATGACCACCTGGCGCTCGTTTTCGGTGATATTGTTTGCCCGGAAATAGTAACACATCCGTCGTGCGTACAGGTTCCAGCTTTCCAGCGCAGCATCAAAGACATCCAAACGTCCATACAGAGGCATGGTGTGATAGAAAACAACTTCCAACCTGTATCCAACAAAAATCCAGAGAGGTGGCTTCAGCAGTGTAGCCAGCTATTCACTTTAATCCTCGTCGCCAGTTTTGTGAGGGCCACGAAGAATCCAGCACGAGTCTTTAGGATACAAAGAAATAACATTTATTTACAATAACATATATATACAACAGCAACAACTTCCCTTACTGCTCACTCCTCTCTCTCTGCTGGTTCCAAACTGGCCAGCTCTATTTATGCAGGGAGTCTGCTAATGATTTCTCCGTCCCCCTCATTGGGGAAGCTCATACTCCCACAGGATTGTGGGATTGTCATTAGTCCCCAGCCAATGGTAAGCAGGCAGGTTATAACGCCTACCCAATGCGATCTCGGGCAGAAACTCCCGGCCAGTGAGAAAGGTCGCAGTGCAAAGCATAGAAGGACGGAGAGGAAAAAGGAGGGAGATGAAAAAACAAACTGTCAGAGAACAAAGACATAAACAGATAAAGAGAAGGTGGAAAGAGAGCCACGGAGAGAAAGGCAGCAAAGGGAGGAATCCAGGACGAGAGAGGAAAGGAGAGAGAGAGAGAGAGCCATGGAGAGACAGGAAGGAAAGAGGAAAGAGAGGGCGAGAAAGCAGGAAGAACTTGAGAACCATAGAAAGACAGAGAAATGGGGAGATGGAGAGACAGAGAGAGAGGTGATCTTCCACTGCACACATTCAGGAAAAATAAATGACACTAATATTATTATAGTGATGGCCACAATCTCAAGGTGCCCCAAAACATTTTATAGCCAACATTTTATAGTCACTATACTATAGATACATTCACGCCACACAAGTGCCAGGTAATGACTATCTCCGACAAGAGAGAGTCCAACCATCGCCCCTTGACATTCAATCCCATTACCATTTCTGAATCCCCACAATCAACATCCTGGGGCCTACCATTGGCCAGAAATTGAACTGGACTAGCCACATTAATACTGTGGCTACCAGTACAGATCAAAGGCTAGGAATCCTGCGGAGAGTAACTCACCTCCTGCCCCGCCAAAATCTATCCACCTTCTACAAGGCACAAGTCAGGAGTGTGATGGAATACTCTCCACTTGCCTGGATGAGCGCAGCTCCAACAACACTCAAGAAGCTCAACACCATCCAGGACAAAGTAGCCCCGCTTGATTGGCACCCAATCCACAAGCATTCAAAACCTCCACCACCGACGAACGCTGGCAGCCGTGTGTACCATCTACAAGATTCACTGCAGTAACTCACCAAGGTTCCTTAGGCAGCACCTTCCAAACCCATGGCCACTACCATCTAGAAGGACAAGAGCAGCAGATACCTGGGAAATCCACCACCTGGAGATTTCCCTCCAAGTCACTCACCACCCTGACTTGGAAATATATTGGCCGTTCCTTCACTGTCGCTGGGGCAACGTCCTGGAACACCCTCCCTAACAGCACTGTGGGTGTACCTACACCTCAAGGACTGCCGTGGTTCAAGAAGGCAGCTCCCCACCACCTTCTGATGGGCAAATAGGGATGGGCAATAAATGCCGGCCTAACCAGCAACGCACACATCCCGTAAATGAATGAAACATTTTTTTAAAATGACAACCTGATAATCTCTGTTGATGATGTCAGCTGAGTTACAAATATGGTGCAGGCTGGACTCAACTGCAGTTCTTTTCAACAGTGACACCAAACATTTTGTGTTCACCAGAGAGACAGGGCCTCAGTCTAACATCTCAACCGAAAAGCAGTAACTTCCACAGTGCAGCACTCCCTCAGTACTGACCATTGACAGAACAGCACTCCCAGAGTACTGACCCTCTGACAGTGCAGCACTCCCTCAGTACTGACCCTCTGACAGTGCAGCACTCCCTCAGTACTGTCCCTCTGACAGTGCGGAACACCCTCAGTACTGACCCTCTGACAGTGCAGCACTCCCTCAGTACTGTCCCTCTGACAGTGCGGCACTCCCTCAGTACTGTCCCTCTGACAGTGCGGAACACCCTCAGTACTGACCCTCTGACAGTGCAGCACTCCCTCAGTACTGACCCACTGACAGTGCGGAACACCCTCAGTACTGACCCTCTGACAGTGCAGCACTCCCTCAGTACTGACCCTCTGACAGTGCAGCACTTCCCCAGTACTGACCCTCTGACAGTGCGGCACTCCCTCAGTACTGACCCTCTGACAGTGCGGCACTCCCTCAGTACTGACCCTCTGGCAGTGCGGCACTCCCTCAGTACTGACCCTCTGACAGTGCGGAACACCCTCAGTACTGATCCTCTGACAGTGCAGCACTCCCTCAGTACTGACCCTCTGACAGTGCGGCACTCCCTCAGTACTGACCCTCTGACAGTGCAGCACTCCCTCAGTACTGACCCTCTGACAGTGCGGCACTCCCTCAGTACTGACCCTCTGGCAGTGCGGCACTCCCTCAGTACTGACCCTCTGACAGTGCGGAACACCCTCAGTACTGATCCTCTGACAGTGCAGCACTCCCTCAGTACTGACCCTCTGACAGTGCGGCACTCCCTCAGTACTGACCCTCTGACAGTGCGGCACTCCCTCAGTACTGACCCTCTGACAGTGCAGCACTCCCTCAGTACTGACCCTCTGACATTGCAACACTCCCTTAGTACTGACCCTCTGACAGTGCAGCGCTCTCTCAGTACTAACCCTCTGACAGCGCGGCACTCCCTCAGTACTGACCCTCTGACAGTGCAGCACTCCCTCAGTACTGATCCTCTGACAGTGCAGCACTCCCTCAGTACTGACCCTCTGACAGTGCAGCACTCCCTCAGTACTGACTATCTGACAGTGCGGCACTCCCGCAGTACTGACCCTCTGACAGTGCAGCACTCCCTCAGTGTGGACCCCCTGTCACCGCAGCACTCCCTCAGTCCTGACCCTCTGACAGTGCGTCACTCCCTCAGCACTGACCCTCTGACAGTGCAGCACTCCCTCAGTGCTGACCATCTGACAGTGCAGCACTCCCTCAGTACTGACCCTCTTACAGTGCAGCATTGCCTCAGTACTGACCATCTGACAGTGCAGCACTCCCTCAGTATTAACACTCACAGTGCAGCACTCCCTCAGTACTGACCCTCTGACTGTGCAGCACTCCCCCAGTACTGACCCTCTGACAGTGCAGCACTCCCTCAGTACTGACCCTCTGACAGTGCAGCACTCCCTCAGTACTGACCCTCTGACAGTGCAGCACTCCCTCAGTACTGACCCTCTGACAGTGCGGCACTCCCTCAGTACTGACCCTCTGACAGTGCGGCACTCCCTCAGTACTGACCCTCTGACAGTGAGGCACTCCCTCAGTACTGACCCTCTGACAGTGCAGCACTCCCTCAGTACTGACCCTCTGACAGTGCAGCACTCCCTCAGTACTGACCCTCCGACAGTGCGGCACTCCCTCAGTACTGACCCTCTGACAGTGCAGCACTCCCTCAGTACTGACCCTCTGACTGTGCGGCACTCCCTCAGTACTGACCCTCTGACAGTGCGGCACTCCCTCAGTACTGACCCTCTGACAGTGCAGCGCTCCCTCAGTACTGACCCTCTGACAGTGCAGCACTCCCTCAGTACTGACCCTCTGACAGTGCGGCACTCCCTCAGTACTGACCCTCTGACAGTGCGGCACTCCCTCAGTACTGTCCCTCTGATGTGCAGCACTCCCTCAGTACTGACCCCCTGACAGTGCGGCACTCCCTCAGTACTGACCCTCTGACAGTGCAGCACTCTCTCAGTTCTGACCATCTGACAGTGCAGCACTCCCTCAGTACTGACCCTCTGACAGTGCAGCACTCCCTCAGTTCTGACCATCTGACAGTGCAGCACTCCCTCAGTACTGACCATCTGACAGTGCAGCACTCCCTCAACACTGACCCTCTGACAGTGCGGCACTCCCTCAGTACTGACCCTCTGACAGTGGAGCACACCCTCAGTACTGACCCTCTGACAGTGTGGCACTCCCTCAGTACTGACCCTCTGACAGTGCAGCACTCCCTCAGTACTGACCCTCTGACAGGGCAGCACTCCCTCAGTACTGACCCTCTGACAGTGCGGCACTCCCTCAGTACTGACCCTCTGACAGTGCAGCACTCCCTCAGTTCTGACCGTCTGACAGTGCAGCACTCCCTCAATACTGACCCTCTGACAGTGCGGCACTCCCTCAGTACTGACCCTCTGACAGTGCAGCACTCCCTCAGTACTGACCCTCTGACAGTGCGGCACTCCCTCAGTACTGACCCTCTGACAGTGCAGCACTCCCTCAGCACTGACCCTCTGACAGTGCAGCACTCCCTCAGTGCTGACCATCTGACAGTGCAGCACTCCCTCAGTACTGACCCTCTTACAGTGCAGCATTGCCTCAGTACTGACCATCTGACAGTGCAGCACTCCCTCAGTATTAACACTCACAGTGCAGCACTCCCTCAGTACTGACCCTCTGACTGTGCAGCACTCCCCCAGTACTGACCCTCTGACAGTGCAGCACTCCCTCAGTACTGACCCTCTGACAGTGCAGCACTCCCTCAGTACTGACCCTCTGACAGTGCAGGCACTCCCTCAGTACTGACCCTCTGACAGTGCGGCACTCCCTCAGTACTGACCCTCTGACAGTGCGGCACTCCCTCAGTACTGACCCTCTGACAGTGCGGCACTCCCTCAGTACTGACCCTCTGACAGTGCAGCACTCCCTCAGTACTGACCCTCTGACAGTGCAGCACTCCCTCAGTACTGACCCTCTGACAGTGCGGCACTCCCTCAGTACTGACCCTCTGACAGTGCAGCACTCCCTCAGTACTGACCCTCTGACAGTGCGGCACTCCCTCAGTACTGACCCTCTGAGAGTGCAGCACTCCCTCAGTACTGACCCTCTGACAGTGCAGCACTCCCTCAGTACTGACCCTCTGAGAGTGCAGCACTCCCTCGGTAGTTCACTGTCCAGATTATAGTTTTAAATCGTTGCAGAGAGACTGCAAACCCACAACCTTCTGACTCAGAGATGGGAATGTGACCTGAGGAGCCACAGCTGATACATTGCTGAACAGTGATATTGACAGAGCCGTGGGCACTATGGCAGTGTCCCAAATATTGAAATTTACTCGTATTATGGGACTGTTTCAAAAGTCACACACAAACTGCAATATTCTTGTGAAGATTGCTACTCAGGATCTTATGCAGCATCTTTCCAGGGAGTAAAGATAAAACATCTGCCCTTTTTGGCACTCCATTAGTGTGGCACACCTTTATTTATTTTGCTATGGCTGTGAAATCGACATGAAAGGGACTATAGAGAACGCAGTCAGCTAACAGCTATTCTCAGGAAAAGCTGCTTAAACAGGTCAGATTCAGGACGTTGGTTCTCTGCTTGTTTGTTGAGAGCATTTAGCTGTGATCTGTTCACCTAAATACAAAACACAAACAGCACTGGCTGTTCCGGGGCACCCAGATTGATGGACACCTGCCACCTGTGATTGTTTACACTCTGTGTTGGATCTCACTGGGTCTACCCAATAGAGTGTGAGTTCTACCTTAGCCCACCCCTCCCCCTTATCTATTCCCCCCTCCTCACCATCTTCTTTTAACAGCACTTTCCAAACACACAACCTCTACCACCTAGAAGGACAAGTGAAGCAGACACATGGGAACCCCACCACCTGCAACATGGGCGGCACCAGTGGTTAGCACTGTTGCTTCACAGCGCCAGGGAACTGAGTTTGATACCCGGCTTGGGAGTCTGCATGTTCTCCCTGTGTCTGTGCGAGTTTCCTCCGGGTGCTTTGGTTTCCTCCCACAAGTCCCGAAAGACGTGCTGTTTGGTGAATTGGACATTCTGAATTCTCCCTCTGTGTCGCCGAACAGGCGCCGGAATGTGGCAACTAGGGGCTTTTCACAGTAACTTCATTGCAGTGTTAATGTAAGCCTACTTTTGACAACAAAGATTCTTATTATGTTCTTTGTTATAGCTGCAAAGAGAAAGAACATCGAGTTCGTATAACACGATTCAAGGGGTTTATTTACAAGATGTTGCTCATACAGGTTAAAATAGTGAACTCGACAACCGCCCGCGGAACACTCTCATTGAGTAACACGTGACATTACACCAGCCAATACTGTTACTCTGATACACAACACCCTCCCTCTTTTCTCCTTTATTGTCCTGGCATTTTTACTTAATCAAACACTTTAACACAGATCCAACACACTATGCCCTAAGTAATGTTATGTCACAGATACATATGGGCAGCATGGTGGTGCAGTGGTTAGCACTGTAGTCTCACGGCACTGAGGTCCCAGGTTCGATCCCGGCCCCAGGTCACTGTCCATGTGGAGTTTGCACATTCTCCCCGTGCTTGCGTGGGTCTCACCCCCACAACCCAAAGATGTGCAGGGCTGGTGGATTGGCCAGGCTAAATTGCACCTCAATTGGAAAAAAATTAATTGGGTACTCTAAATTTATTTTTAAAAAGAACAAAAATGTTACAAATACATATGCACATTGCCAGGGTACCGGAGCAGCGCCCAACTTTTGTTAGGATACCGGAGGAGAACCCCAAACAATTTTCAATTTGTAAAACTGTGGGAAAAGGATACTTCCTCCCAGGTGTGATGACTCTGACCAATAGGAATCTTGTCGGTTGAAACAAACATCAATTTAAACACATAATTAACCACATGAACACGAAAGAGATAGCTCTACAATTAACAGTTATTAAATAAAAGGAAACAACTTTAACTTACTATCTGCAGTTGCTATTAATTCCAATTAAGAAACCAATAAAGTTCAAATGCCACTTACAAATAAAGTTAACAATTAGGGTTATTTGCTTATCTGTGCAGCCTTTGGAGAGAGAGAACCTTTCAGGAACAACCTGAAAATCCATCTGTCTTATCAGACTCAAATCCTATGGCAAACTGCTGTGCAACATAAAATCTTCCAGCAGACTGTAAAACTACAGGCAGACCTGGCTCCTCCTCATCTATATCCCACTAAGTTGTCCCATGACCTGCTTAGCTAGGACTAAACACCCACAACAATCATCTACACCCCAGGGAATCACTTGCAATCAAAAGAATGTTATATTAGCCATTTATATATAAAAAAGTAAATGGTTAAAGTTAATGATTACCCCACCTTTTACAACTCCTTAATTACAGCAATTGTATTCGCCAAAATACATTGTGGATGTATTTTAAACCAGTCTTTTTAAATAACGTTACGACAACAAAATATGATATGTAACAATTTCTACATTCTTCACAATATTAGTAAGAGAGTCTCTTGGACAGACATCTGTCTCATTTTGGCAGAACACAGGGTCAGGTATTTTGCTCTTTGGTATACCAGGAGTGTCTTCCTGTACACCGGTCAGTGTTACATCTGGCAAAACCAACTCAGGAACTGTCTCTGGTTGTGTGGGTGACTCTGTCGTAACAGATTCTGTCATTTCAACAGTTATATTCCTCAAGTCGGGCATGTCGCTGTCCATACTCTCTGGGGTGAAAACACCTGGTACACGTTCTTCACTCTCACTCCGTGCAGACAAGAATTGGTCAGCTTGCCAATGCCATAATCATTTATCAACCAATTGTACAGTGTATGCAATTGGACCTGTTTTGGCGAATACAATTGCTGGAATCCATTTTTCGCCTGAGGTGTAATTTCTCGCAAGAATATGTTCCTCAAGGTCCAAAACTCTGCTTTTGGAATGTTGTTCCCTTCTCACCACTTGCAACTGATTTTGTCGCCTGAAAATCTCTGAAGTTGAAAGGGGAGTCAAATAGTTGAACTGTGTGTGTACAAAGCCGGTGAACTTTGTTTTTGAATGTGCAGTGATTCTGTATGTTCTTAGAAAGCTATTGAGATGTAGGTAGCCTTTATCCTGTATTAAGGCTCTGGTCAGACCCCATTTGGAGTATTGTGAGCAGTTTTGGGCCCTGTATCGAAGGAAGGATGTGCTGGTCTTGGAAAGGGTCCAGAGGAGGTTCACAAGAATGATCCCTGGGCGAAAGAGCTTGTCGTATGAGGATTGGTTGAGGACTCTGGGTCTGTACTCGGAGTTCAGAAGGATGAGGGAGGATCTCATTGAAACTTGCAGAATACTGAGAGGCCTAGATAGACTGGACATGGGGAGGATGTTTCCACCAGTAGGAAAAACTAGAAACTCGAGGACACAGCCTCAGACAGAAGGGACAATTCTTTAAAACAGAGATAAAATGAAAATCGCTTATTGTCACAAGTAGGCTTCAAATGAAGTTACTGTGAAAAGCCCCTAGTCACCACATTCCAGCACCTGTTCGGAGAGGCTGGTACGGTAATTGAACCGTGCTGCTGGCCTGTCTTGGCCTGCTTCCAAAGCCAGCGATTTAGCCCAGTGTGCTCAAAGAGCCCCTGCTGAGATGAGGAGGAATTTCTTTAGCCAGAGGGTAATGAATCTGTGGAACTCTTTGCCGCAGAAGGCTGTGGAGGCCAAATCACTGAGCTACTTTAAGACAGTGATAGATAGGTTCTTGATTAATAAGGGGATCAGGGGTTATGGGGAGAGGAAGGAGAATGGGGATGTGAAAAATATCAGCCATGATTGAATGGTGGACTCGATGGATCGAATGGCCTAATTCTGCTCCTATGTCTTATGGTCTTTTGAAACCTTCACTGCATGTTTGAGTGATTATACGAAATGTTCAGCGAAGCTGCTGGTAGCTGGATGGTGGGGGGCAGATTTGATTTGGCAGTTGCCACACCCCTTCAGGTAGTCCTTGAATTTGGCTGATGTGAACCGAGTACCATTATTGCTAAGAAGTTGCTCAGGTCATTCAAATCTTGCAAATATCTCGTCAAGCCTTTCGATGGTCTGTTACATGTTGTCAATTTCATGATGGCAACATCCAGCCACTTCGAATGCACATCAGACATGTCCAAAAGCATGCTGTATGCCAATTGAGCAAGAGCTTAAAACCGCTAACTGTTGCTTTCCATGTTGTGCCAACGAAAATCACGAAGCCGATGTATCCTCTCCAGGGCGCAGGCCTGGACCAATAAAATGGAGATCCTGAGTTGCCAAAGCATCAGGGAGGCGCCTCCCAGCATTGCTAGTGTTGTCCAAAGGAAGGGATGAAACCAGTACTGTTTGGTACCATACTGCTGCAGGAGTAGCCGGAAAGCAACCTGTTAGAGGACAGATTACCGCTTACAAGACTCCACTCCGGATTTTCTGTCAAGGTTTATTCCGTTAACCTTCTTCTCTCGCGAGACACTCACAAGGCTGTCAGGCTATTTAGCCATAGCTGGGAGTCTGGTCCATGGGTACCAGGGTGTAACCACACGTCAGTGAACCTGAATGCCATGTGGCTGGGGGCCTCCTTCGAGATCCCTGCTAACGTACATAGGGAGGCGCTCCACAGGGTTTGTTGATAAAGAGGCCACCTATTGAACGGAGAGGCTTACACACTCAGTTCCCTCTTTGCAATAGCTGTATTGCTAGCCAGTTGTTAAAGCTGAAAGTAAGAGGGGGCAAGCAGACTAATGTCTATGCTACAACACTTGAAGCATCACATCAAGCAGGGACATCATAAGGACAATACTAGTTACCGAAACACCAAGGGGTGACATTCAAGATCTGGAAGTGGTGCCTGGTTTGAAAGGACAGGGTAATGAGGACGGACTGGAGAAAGTTGGGTTCTTTGGATTTGAAAGAAAGCGATGGAGAAGGAATATGTTAAGGGAGTTATCAAGCAGTAAATGCTAGGTAATTAGCCATAGTCTACAAAGGACCATAATAATAATCACTTATTGTCACAAGTAGGCTTCAATGAAGTTACTGTGAAAAGCCCCTAGTCACCACATTGCGGAGCCTGTTAGGGGAGGCTGGGACGGGAATTGAACCCGCGCTGTTGCCTTGTTCTGCATTACAAGCCAGCTATTTAGCCCAATGTGCTAAATCAGCTCCATAAGCAATTCTTTCTATTGAAGATAGACAATTGTTTCTAAATAGCTTGAGGAGCATCCGTAAGTATGGGACAAGACAAGGAGGGAGGCCTCCATGAATTCCCACAGCAGTGACGGGGAATGGACCCATTGGCCTTTGGTCCCGTACCATTGGTGTTCAGCATCACACTCCTGATGGTGTGGATGTACTCAACCTCTCACAGACAACTGAGCTAACTGGTGAAGGTAAACCTGAAATATTACTTTGAGTAAAGTCTGAGAGTGAGACAAGGTGCTCAGGCCCAAAGTGATGGCTGAAAAATTCAGATTCTTTTACACACAAATACTAATCAATACCAGTAATTCACATTCATACAGTGCCTTTAATGCCGGAAAACCACCATTTTCAGCAAGAGACTCCAAGGAGGCAGGGAAAACACTTTAGAGTCTATAATGATCCCAGATTAGACCCCAACAGTGGCGAGGAAACCCCAATACTTTAGTTTAATTGTAAAACTGTGCGGAAAGAATGATTTGCTCCAGGAGTGACTGCATGAAAAAATAGGGCTTTGGTAGTTTAAAACAAAACTTTATTATGAATACAATATTCAACCCTTTAACTCATCATCCAAAAAAATTTGCACTACTAATCAAATCCCCATTAAACAACAAGAAAAGAAACATACAGCTCTCAAACCAGCTTAAACATCAGCTGGACATAGACTAATACTTGGGCCCCGATTGGAACCCTTTCAGACTCTGGCTGAATATCTTCAAATAGCTGCTTCAACTGGGTGGTTTCAATATCTTCCTTGTCTTCAGACAAGACTGCTCTGCTTTAAAATATTATTACTCTTTTTTAAACTATCCTCGTGGGAAAGAAAAACTGCCTTTACTTGTGGTCAAAAAAAGTGGTTCCAGATCAGACTTCAACTCTTCTCTACAAAAAGCTTTCTCAAAATGTCTCTCTCTCCCTTAGCACTGACATCATTCCCACAAGCTGCAAAACAAAATAACTCCCCAGGGACTGAAAGCACATTTTCCCCCCAGGGACTGACCCCAGTCAAACCACAATGCATTAGCCCAGACTGAAAAACACATTCCTCTGTCAATTTCACCTTCTGGCTGCTAAAAGCTCCAGGACCTGCAAAAAGAATCCATGTTTTTAAAAACAGGAGCACTGCAGCCAATCACACTCTAACCCCAACCCTTAAATTGTCCAATACATTTATAATCCAATTTTCCAAAAATCCTCCATTCATCACAATTCCTTCTCCAAGCACCCCTGAGGAGGTCCAACGTAGCCATTGATTCATAGGAATCCCTGACCTGGAATTTCCCAAAGTAGAGAAGGAACTTTCATGAAGGCACCAAGAACTTTTGGAGAGTCCAACGGGAACATGCAGAGGTCAAGTCAGGCAGCAGAAAGATTATACACATCCCTCGCAAACCCCAAAGCCACCCCCAACCCCCGAACAACTTACCTACTCAAGCCTTTAAGCACCACCTTTCTGACATGTGGTAGAGTCTGTGGATGACTTGTTGGGCCTCAGATGGATGGAGGGGAAGCCATTCCCTATCCTGGGCACTGCCAAAGAAGAAGAAAACATTCCAAGCAGCTCTAACAAATACTGATATGGAGCCACATAAGATGTAACTCAACAGGTATCACTCTCGTATCTGAGTCAGAATGGCAGGAAATCTTGCTGTGTGCAACTTGGCTACTGTGTTTTCTGTATTACAAAAGAGGTTATAATAAGAACAAAAAATTCTGGGGACGCTCAGGACTCTAAGCAGCATCTGCAGCGAGAAACAGAGTTAACGTTTCAGGCCAATGGCCTTTCACTGCATCTGCAGTATTTTGATTTTGTACAACAAAGACTATACTGAGCAGTGGCCATTTTCCTACCTTCTCTAGTCTGGGATTGTTGGAATCCAGCTGTATTCCCACAGCTATTGCCCTGGCTATGGTCACCTAACTGAATTCAGAGTAGGCATTGAACCTGGAATTGTCAGAGCCTGACCCAGTAGGGGAGTTTGGCAGGTGTGTGGTTCCTCTCTAGCCATTAGTGTCTGTATCATGAGGACACAGAGTCTGTCACATATCTTTTCCTTACAAAAATATATCCATGTGATTGTAAGAAAGGTTTCACACCTGAATTGAACTCACTATTTCCAGTCCTGTTGCATTAAAATGTGCACATTGATTAATGAACACAAGATCCACATGGAGCACCAAAGTCATTAACAGCTCCCTCCTTTCAGTGGCCTGAAAGGTCGAGGGGAGGTCAGGTGGTAATGTGACACTTGAATGGGATGGTGTGGATGCACTCAACCTCTCAGAAACGGTGGGTCAGCGGTAAGCACTTCTCTGTGGACAGCTAACCCAGCCTTTGAAGATGATCGGATAATAGCTTCGATGGTGCATCATCCCCCTTTGCTTCACAGGTGAGTGAGTCTGTTCCCACACCGCTGCTCCACCTCTCTCTTTGTCTGGCCTGACAGTGAGTACCAGCCAGAGGCAGCCAACAGGCAAACGACAAATTGGAATGTCCATTGATCCATTCGGGTTAATTCAGAGACCTGACTGTGGTCCAGAAGCTCACACTCGCAACTATTTTGCTTCACTGTGTAAAGTATGCTGTCAGCTGTGGCTCAGTCAGTGAGTAACATTCTCAGCTCTAAGTCAGAAGGTTCTGGGTTCAAATCCCTCTCTGCAGACACTGAAGTGCAGTCTTGTTCAACAGCTCAATATTTTCCCATCTCACCATTCCTCTGTCACAGACCATCACAGGGCCCTCTTGATAACAACTTTATCCAACGCACTTCCAATAACACATGCAATTCTCAACTAATCACTCCTATCACACCCTCTGTTGACTTTCACTGGGATGGGGCACTGAAGATGGCCTCGTAGTATACCCTCAAGCAGCTCCAGAGATTGAGGACCCTGCTTCAGACTGTTATACCACCTTGACATGGCCACAGCAGTCTGGGCTGGCTGAAGGCCTGCAGGCTGACACCAGAGACACTGGCAGACGGGCAGTGGTGAGAGTCTGGAATACTGTGAACAGTTTTGGCACACCTGATCTAAGGAAAAATATCCTGACATTGGAGGCAGTCCAGAGAAGGCTCACTAGGTTGATCCCGGGTGTGGAGGGGTTTTCTTATGAGGTGAGGTTGAGTAGGTTGGGCCTGCACTCATTGGAGTTTAGAATGGGAGGCGACCTTATTGAGACATATCGGATTCTCAGGGGGTTTGACAGGGTCGATGCTGAGAGGATGCTTCCTCTGGTGGGAGAGTCTAGGACCAGAGGGCACAATCTCAGAGTGAGGGGTCGTCCATTTAAGACAGAGATGAAGAGGAATTTCTTCTCTGAGGGGAGTGAGTCTGTGGAATCCTTTACTGCAGAGGGTTGTAGAGGCTGGGTCATTAAGTATGTTCAAGGCTGAGATAATCAGTGAGGGAATCGAGGTTTATGGGGGTGAGGTGGGAAAGTGGAGTTGAGGATTATATCAGATCAGCCACGATCTCACTGAATGGTGAGGCAGACCCGATGGGCCGAGTGGCCTATTTCTGTTCCTACGTGTTATGGTCACCCTGAGTGAGGACAACAGATTTGTGCCCCACGGAGTCACTGCTACTCCCCTGGGGCAGAGCCTCAGTAATTCGGCCTGGAGTACTGATAGACCAGCACGGCAATAAGCAGAAATATCAGGACTTTAGACTGCATTTCTATTGCAGCACTCAGGCAGTGGGTATCTTTCTGCCTGTGCTACAATGGAAGCTGAGACATCTGATGCTGCAACATGCCTGGGTCTACAAGTGTTTGAGTTCATCACCACTTCCACACTGGGAGGGATGGTCTCCAAACTCTGCATCAAGCCTTGTGTGAAGTTGGAGCCCCACTTCTCCAAGCTCCTTGATAGTGACACCCAGCTCTCTGGCAGGCCTGCCAAAGGACCCAGGATCCTGTGGCATCCACAAACCGATATCACTAAAGAATCACTAACATCTGCCTTTTTCTGTATGCTGCCCCATCCAGTCCTTTGTAGCAGAACTCATGTGTGACCTTGCCCTTTGGCGAACTGGCATATGAACTATTTTCCCCCTCTGGCTTTGCTGAAGAACACTCACGTACAATGATTCAACATGTGCCAATCCCAACTCAACACTACACGCTAAAGTTCACATAGTACCAGTACCTGAGCTGGTGGCTCCGAGTGTCAGATCAATTAATGATGTTTCTTTACAATCACTCGATTCAGCTTCCCTCACCATTGGCTGACCAGGCGGTGGTTCTTTGGTATCTGAAAATATAAATACAGAAGGGCAGGGCTGGAGTGAGAGATGCAGACGGAAAGCGGGAAGTGTATGGTCAGTTTGTTTTTTTAAATTTTTCCATGGATGTGGGCAAAGCCAGCATTCTGTTGCCCATCCCCAATTGTCCATGAACTGAATATTTCAGAGGACAGTGTAAAAGATTAATGTCTCACCCTGTACCTTTTCTTTTCATAAAATGTACAGAGATATGCTCATTGCTATCTCTATAAATGTCAAACCAGCCAAAGACCTAAAATGGCTGAATATACACCATCTGTGACTCCGAACAGAATAGGTTATCTGGCAGTGTCAGGGAAACTTACATATCGTCATTACTAAAGAGTCACTAACAACCTCCTGTGGGCTGCACAGGCCAAATTCAAAGAGAACTATACAAAGGCCATCTGCATTTCATAACCTAGGCTGGTCAATGGGAGTCTGATCATCTGCTAAGCAAAAGGGTCCGCAACCTTCCTTTCAATTATTAATGGGGTTTTTTTAAACGCATTTTATTACAAACTTGTATCAAAGTAGGTTACAGCAAATAAACACGCTGGGAAACATACTTCCCAACAATCAGCTATATGGTTTGTACAGATTTTCCTCCTTTTTCACCCCCCCCCCTCCATCACCCCCTCCATCACCCACCCCCCTGCGACAAACTGCTCCTCAAACACCACCACAAACATCCCCCACCTTTTCTCAAACTCCCCTCCCAAACTCATACATACTGCTACCCCCGGTGGCGATGCCGACTGCCACTCTAGCAAAATTTGCCGCCGTGCAATCAAAGAGGTGAAGACCATGACATCGACCTTCCACATCTCCGAGCTTCTCCGAAACCCCAAATATCGCCACCAAAGGGTACCGGGTCCACTCCCTCCTCCTGCCCACACACTCCTGCCCAGAATCTTCCCAATTTTTCACAACCCCAAAACATGTGCGCGCGATTCACTGGCCCCCGCCCACGCCTCTCACACTCATCTGCTGACCCCTGAAAGAACCCACTCATTCTCACCCGAGTCATATGCACCCTGTGCAACACCTTAAACTGTATCAGGCTCATCCTTGCACAAGAGGAGGTCCCGTTTACCCTACGCAGTGCCTCACTCCATACTCCTCAATTGATCTCCATTCCCAACTCCGCTTCACATTTCTCCTTGATCTTCACCACCTGCTCGCCTCCCTGCTCCCCCAGCCACTTATATATATCCCTAATTCTTCCCTCCCCTCCCACATCCAGAAGCAGCAGTCGCTCCAGCAGGGTGTATCCCGGCAATCAAGGGAACCCCTTCCAGACCTTTTGTGCAAAGTCCCTAACCTGTAGATACCTGAACTCACTACCCCTCGGCAGCTCTACCCTCTCCTTGAGCTCCTCCAGACTGGCAAACTCTTCCTCCAAATACAGATCCCTCACCTTGACCAGCCCCAATTCCTTCCACCTCCTGTATACACTATCCATTCCCCCCGGCTCAAACCCATGATTCTCACACAGCGGCGTTAGCTCCGACATCCCTTCCACCCTAAAATGCCTCCTCGGCTGATTCCATATCTTCACCGTGGACTACACCACTGGGCTCCCTGAATACCTACTCAGAGCCATTGGCAATGCTGCCGTCACCATAGCCCTCAAACTAGACCCCTTACAAGTTTCCTCCTCCATCCTAACCCACTCTACCCCTTCTCCTTCCCACCACCGCCGCACCTTGTCCACATTCGCCACCCAATATTAATGAAGCAAGTTCGGCAACCCCCAGCTGTTTCAAATATTAATGGTTGAGACATTTAAAAATCTTGGGGACCCGGATGATGGATACACAATCTTTCTCAAAGACAGTATGGAGAGGTGGGAGTCATAAGATAAACATCAACACCTCCTCCACGATAGTCCTCAATACCGGGCCCTGCAAGGCTGCGTACCGAGCTGCCTGCTATACTCCCTACACACACAAGTGTTTGAGTTCATCACTTCGACACTGGGAGGGATGGTCTCCAACTCTGCATCAAGCCTTGTGTAAAGTTGGAGCCCCGCTTCCCCCTGCTCCTTGATAGTGACACCCAGCTCTCTGGCAGGCCTGCCAAAGGACCCAGGATTTTAGAGTGCCTGAGTGATGGCAACTCCAAAGATTCACAGCAGTATCTCCTGCATAGGGGTGGGAATGTGTAGTCAGGCCTGACCTGCAGGCCTGCAGCCTGCCTCGTCCTACAAAACAGAGAGCATTGTGTGAGTAAGTGTGCCATGTGTTTGGCTGATGTGCCCTCCTCCATTCAATGAGTGGCAATGTGTGTAAGCTGTTAGACGTGAGCTTCCAGCAGCGCTAAGTGTGCAAGGGTTAGGTGACATTATGAATTTGACTCGTGGTTGATTGGGATTGGTGAGAGGTGAGTAAAGGGTGAATAGTAAATGTCTGAGGGTGTTGGTATAGTTGGTCGGATATGGCAGATGAAAATGAATTAATTGGCATTGACCATTCATGTGAGGTCATTGAACTTCTTTCAGCACTGCATTCAGGCCCTTGGGGCGAGACTACTGACATTGCCCCTTCAGTACCTGCCCAGCGTACCTCCCGGCCTCCTGAAGGATGATGATCTTTCCGCCTGTTCATCACCTGCATCATGTCCTCAAGCACCACATGTGAATACACCCTTGTACGCTCCCTGTTTGTGATATCATTCTGAAGCTTCCTCAAGATTTCACCCTTGCTGCAGCCAGAGTGCCCCTATCAGAAGGTGCAGTCTGGATTTAAGTCGTGTCGGCAAGTTTTCAGTGGTTTAAAAACAGAACATGCTGGGAATAACTCAATAGGTCAGGTAATATCTATGTTGAGAGAATCAGACTTAATATTTCAGGTCAATGACCGTCCATCAGAAGTGAAGAACCTCAGAAGGCAGACCGAGCATCAGTTTAACATTGATGTGAAAGACAGCACCTCTGACAGTGCAGCACACCCCCAGCACTGCACTGGGAGAATCAGCCTGCAACAGGTGCTTGTGTAGGACTCAAACCCCTGACCGTCTGACTCACAGCGAGAGTGAAACCCACCGAGCCAAAGTAAAACTGCAACAGTTGCACGTTTTCAGCTGATGTCCAAATGGGTGGCGTGTAAACAAGGAGCCGGGTCATTTTTCTGGAGTGGGGGGAGGTGATGGGGGGGACACACGGGGAGGTGACTGACACAACAAAGGGTCCCAGTCACATGGATTCCGCTCCATGTCAGGACTCACAGTCGGGTTGACGGCAACGAACACAAACAGGACTGGGGGTGGTTATCAGTTTCTAAATAAATGGCCTGTCACCACAGCAGTGTTGATTAACACTCTGATGGGTCGGCAGCCGTCCTGGGAAATGGCAGAGATAAAGAGAGTGTGAAAGGACTGAGGAAGAGGGCGAGAGGCATGGAATGCACTTCGCTGTCTCTGCAAAGCTTCAGGAATGTCACTGGGAATTCCAAAGCAAATTCCATTTCAGTTCCTCACACATGTCATTTCCATTAAATCTCCCTTACCTTCCCGGCCTATTTTGACATTTTGTAATCCTTGAGGTTCACCTCCACTGCACACTACATCTCCTCTCCCTCGCAGCCCCCACTGAACCTCACCCAATGCCTCTTCTTTGTACGGGACACATCTAATAGCTGAAGCTATTTAAGATGCATTGACCTGTTTTCTTCACCTTTCTCCACCCCAGTGAATGCACCTCATTCTGCCTCTCCATACCTGGAGCAGTGCTCTGTTCTCACCCTAACTAATGCCAAGTTGCCTTTACTCCCTGTTCTCATTGACTCGCAATGTTCTCATTAATTAATGTTCTCATTCAGTCTCATCCTCCTGCATGGCCACATTCTTACCGATCTCTGTCATTCCCTTCAGCCCTCTGAGATAGCTGGCTCTTCCAATAATGTTGGCCATTTGTTCATCCTCACTTTTCTCCACTCCAACATTAGCATCTGTGCCTTCAGCTGCCGAGGCCTCAAACTCTAGAATTCGCCCCCTAAACCTTCATGATGCGCTTTAAAATCTGTGCCTTTGATCAAGCGTTTAGTCATCTTCATGTGGCTTGTATTTTCAACAGGTATGTACCCCTGTTTGAACCCAATTGTAGACAGTCCCTGTGAAAGGAGACTGGAGGTGCTGCTTGAAATTTCAGGTTGTCTTCCATTGGGACACTCATATCAGGAGGGTTGTGGGAATTCATAAAACCCTCCCCCATATCAGACTATCTCTTATCAGCTGGCATGAAGGAACGTTCCTATTGCGGCTTGTCAGACTGTTAATACAGCAAGTGAATTCTTCCACTACCAGATGGGCAAAAGAGCTGAATGCCACAGGTGAGGTGAGAGTGACTGCCCTTGACAGCAAGGGCAGCATTTGACCGAGTGTGGCATCAAGGAGCCCGAGCTGAACTGGAGTCAATGGGAATCGGGGAAAACTCTCCTCTGGTTGGAGTCATACCCGGCACAAAGGAAGATAGTTGTGGTGGTTGGAGGTCAGTCATCTCAGTGATAGGGCCTCACTACAGGAGTTCCTCAGGGGAGTGTCCTCGGCCCCAACCATCTTCAGTTGCTTCATCAATGACCTCCCTCCCATCAGAAGGTCAGAAGTGGGGATGTTTGTGGATGACGGCACAATGTTCAGCACCATTCGCAACTCCTCAGGTAATGAAGCAGTCCGTGTCCAAATGCAGCAAGACCTGGACAATATCCAGGCTTGGGCTGAGAAGCGCCAAACAAGTGCCGGGCAATGACCATCTCCAACAAGAGAAGATCTAACCATCACCCCTTGACATTGAATGGCCTTACCATCGCTGAATCCCCCACAATCAACATCCTGGGGTTACCATTGATCAGAAACTGAACAGACTAGCCATATTAATACTGCGGCTACCAGAGCAGGTAAAAGGCCAAGAATCCTATGATGAGTAACTCACCTCCTGACCCCCCCAAAGCCTGTCTACAAGGCACAAATCAGGAGTGTGATGGACTACTCTCCACTTGCCTGGATGAGTGCAGCTCCAACAACAACAGGACAAATCAGCCCGCTTGATTGCTACCCTTTCCTCAAGCATTCACTCCCTCCAGCACCAACACACACACAGTGGCAGCCGTGTGTACCATCTACAAGATACACTGCAACAGCTCAAGGTTCCTTAGGCAGCACCTTCCAAAACCTTGACCACTGCCATCTAGAAGGACACGAGCAGCAGATACCTGCGAACCCCACCACCTGGAGGTTCCCCTCCAAGTTGCTCACTATCCTGACTTGGAAATATATCGCCGTTCCTTCACTATCATTGGGTCAAAATCCTGGAACTCACTCTCTAAGAGCACTGTGGGTGTACCTACGCCATAGGGACTGAAAAATGAAAATGAAATGAAATGAAAATCGCTTATTGTCACTAGTAGGCTTCAAATGAAGTTACTGTGAAAAGCCCCTAGTGGCCACATTCCGGCACCTGTTCAGGGAGGCTGGTACTGGAATTGAACTGTGCTGCTGGCCTTGGTCTGCTTTATAAGCCAGCTATTTAGCTCACTGTGCTAAACCAGCCCCATAAGGAAGCTCACCACCACCTTCCCAGGGCATCTATGGATGGGCAATAAATGCTGGTCTAGCCAGTGACGCCCACATCCCATAAATACATTTTAAAAGTGCATTCTGCTCTCCCCATGAAGAGGGAAAATATATAAAAATAACCGCAACCATGAACATTGCTGGATTATTGTAAAAGCCCAACTGATCTGGAAGGTCCAAGGGGGTCACCAAGAACATGTAGCATCCGTGGAAACAATATTCGTCCCGTGGCACCATGGATGGTACTGAGGTTTACTATCCCGATGTCTGACAATGCATCACTCCCTCAGTATTTCATCACCCAAGCAGGGAAATCATTCCATGTTGCTGCCCTTCAAACTGTAACTGAGAATTGGGTTGCCCAACTCTGGGTCTATTCATAGAAACATAAACCGTAGGAGCAGGAGGAGGCCATTTGGCCCTTCGAGCCTGCTCCACCATTCAATGAGATTGTGGCTGAAGTGGCTGTCCTGTTTACCTTCGATAACCGTTAACTTCTTTGTCCATCAAAAACCTGCCCAACTCCGCATTGAATAAACTAAATGACCCTGCCTGTTCTGCTTTCTGGGGAATAGAACTCCACAGACGAACAATCCTTTGAGAGAAAAATATTCTCCTCATCTCAGTCTTAAAAGGGAGACCTCTTATTCTTCAACTGTGTCCCCTAGTTTAGTCTCCCCAATGAATGAAAACATCCTCTGGGGTTCCACCCTATCAAGCCCCCTCAGGATCATACATGTTTCAATAAAATCTCCTTTCCTTCTTCCAAATTCCAATAAGCATGTGTCGAATGTACTCACTTTTCTTCACAGGTTAAGACCTTCATCACAGGGAAGTTTTTAATTTGTCATGAAGAAGGAAAAAGATGGTCTGCGAAAGACATGTTTTGGATTGGGGGAAGACAGATTTTATTAAACTAAGGTAGGGTCTGGCTAGGAACCGCTACTTCTGGGTAAATCGACAGCAGAACAGTGTCGGGGTGGGGGGTCATTCAAAATAGAACTGGCGAGAGTAGGTGTTCAACATGTTCACTTTAGGGTGAAGAAGTTCAGAGAACCCTGGATGTCCCAGAATAGTCAGGCCTGGATATGAAAGAAACAAGAGGCTTTTCACAAGCGCAAAGGGAGCAAATCTACAGAGGCCCTCGTGGAGTAGAGAAAGTGCAGGAGGAACTCAAAAAAGCAATTACGAGAACAAAGAGGGGCCATTTTAAAGCACTGGTGCGAGGGGCGGCACGGTTGTGCAGTGGTTAGCACTGATGCCTCACGGCGCTGAGTACCTGGGTTCGATCCCGACCCCAGGTCACTGTCTGTGTGGAGTTTGCACATTCTCCCCTTGTCTGAGTGGGTCTCACTCCCACAACCCAAAACGATGTGCTGGTTAGGTGGATTGGCTGCGCTAATTTGCCACTTCATTGAAAAAAAGAATTGGATACTCTAAATTTATTTCCAAAAAAGCACTGGCGAGTAAGATTAGGGAAAACCAGTCCCGCTAGACATGCTTGTTAGGTGAATTGGACATACTGAATTCTCCCTCTGTGACCCGAACAGGCGCTGGAATGTGGCGACTAGGGGATTTTCACAGTAACTGCATTGTAATGTTAATGTGAGCCTACTTGTGGCAATAAAGATTATTATCATCATTATTCCATAAGTATATCAAGAGGAAGAGAATAACCCATTCAGACCAAGGGGGTAATCTGTGCATCGAGCTAGATGACATTGGTCGGGTGTTAAATGAGTGCTTCACAGCTGTCTTCACTTTGGAGAAGGAGAATGTTTGTGCAGAATTCAGATAGAGGGACTCTGAGCTTCTTGAGCAGTTTGACATAGGGAGCGAGGAGGGCCTGGAGGTTTTGGCAGCATTAAAAGTGGCCAAGTCCCCAGGTCCAGATGTATTGTATCACAGGCTGCTGTGGAAGGGAAAGGAGGAAATTACAGGGGCTCTGGCTCAAATTTTTAATTCCTCTCTGACCGCAGGGGAGGTATCAGCGGACTTGAGGACTGTTAATGTGGTTCCACTTTTCAGGAAGGGTGGTTTTAGTGGCTACAGAGGAGCCCAGATGAGAGGCGTAAAGAAAACGGTTATATTACCAAGTTGCACAGTACTCGAGGTCCCAGCCCGGACTCTCCATGCTCGACTCCCATCTGGCATGAGTCCATTTACTCCGCTGATGGACCCCCGCAACTCAGCGAGGAAGTTCGTACTCTACAAGACTCACAGGGAGACTAATTGGTCCGCCCCTGTATGTCTCGTGGGGGTTATAACATCCCGCCCTCCTCAAAGTCTGAAGACCGTTCAGAGGAAGGTGGAGCAGGCGGGCGCATCCAATGCCTGGATCTCTATACCGTAGACCGACCCCCAAATCTGCGTCGGGTCCCCCCAGCGGTCAACACCGCTGAATTCATCAGTGTCGTGGCTCTCTGACAGGAAGCTGGTACCTCTGGAGGAGCTTCACGGTGAGCAGGTCTCCCAGGTCTGAGGTGGTCCACCTGCTTCTTCATCACCCGGTCCTGATCTCGAACCTGGTATCAAACTGTCCTGTCTGTCCAACTATCGTTCCTGGGACACACTTGGCGCCGTCTCCGAAGTTCCGAATGTAAACAGCGTCTCCGGGTCCAAACTGTCTGATTGACAGCTGCCTGTTTGGGCAACGCCCCTGCTGCTCCTGACTGCGGTGTACCTGCCCACCAACATCTGGGAACACGGGGCAGAGGCAGGTCCAGAGTCTTCGGCTCATTAAAAGCTCAGCCGGCACTACGCCGATCGCGGCATGTGGGGTGGTATGGTAACAGAATAAAAATCTGGCTAGTCGTGTGTCGAGAGATCACGAGGTCCGCTTCTTCAAGCCTCTTTTAAATCTTTTTATTCGGCCAGCCCATTCGAAGCTGGGTGGTACCGAGCCGTGGGGATGTGCCGCACTCTGTTCCCCTTCATAAACCCCGAATCCCGTTCCCCTTCATAAACCCCGAATCCCGTTCCCCTTCATAAACCCCGAATCCCGTTCCCCTTCATAAACCCCGAATCCCGTTCCCCTTCATAAACCCCGAATCCTGTTCCCCTTCATAAACCCCGAATCCCGTTTCCCTCCATAAACCCCGAATCCCGTTCCCCTTCATAAACCCCCCGAATCCCGTTCCCCTTCATAAACCCCGAATCCCGTTCCCCTTCATAAACCCTGAATCCCGTTCCTCTTCATAAACCCCGAATCCCGTTCCTCTTCATAAACCCCGAATCCCGTTCCCCTTCATAAACCCCGAATCCCGTTTCCCTCCATAAACCCCGAATCCCGTTCCCCTTCATAAACCCCCCGAATCCCGTTCCCCTTCATAAACCCCAAATCCCGTTCCCCTTCATAAACCCCGAATCCCGTTCCCCTTCATAAACCCCCCGAATCCCGTTCCCCTTCATAAACCCCGAATCCCGTTCCCCTTCATAAACCCCGAATCCCGTTCCCCTTCATAAACCCCCCGAATCCCCTTCATAAACCCCGAATCCTGTTCCCCTTCATAAACCCCGAATCCCGTTCCCCTTCATAAACCCTGAATCCCGTTCCCCTTCATAAACCCCGAATCCCGTTCCCCTTCATAAACCCCGAATCCCGTTCGCCTTCATAAACCCCGAATCCCGTTCCCCTTCATAAACCCCGAATCCCGTTCCCCTTCATAAACCCCGACTCCCGTTCCACTTCATAAACCCCGAATCCCGTTCCCCTTCATAAACCCCTGAATCCCGTTCCCCTTCATAAACCCCGAATCCCGTTCCCCTTCATAAACCCCGACTCCCGTTCCACTTCATAAACCCCGAATCCCGTTCCCCTTCATAAAACCCCCGAATCCCGTTCCTCTTCATAAACCCCGCATCCCGTTCCCCTTCATAAACCCCGAATCCCGTTCCCCTTCATAAACCCCCTTGCCAGTCGCAGAAGCAAAACGGCATTTGTACGCATTTAAATGTGATTAATGGGTTGGACACAGTGTGTTCCGCCTGTCCGCGATACTCTGTTCCTCTCAGGCGGAAGTCTCGAGGTTGTTAATTACTACAAGTCTTCACAACATGGATTTGATGCTATGGCTGCGGAGGAGGAGCGGGAGGCTAGAAAAACTGTTGAAAACTGTCGTGCTTGCTGGGGGGTGGCTGCCCAAGCCAGGGGCAGTAGTGGGTAGTGATTTGGTGCCATGTCCATGGACTTGGGGGTGTTCCCCTCAGGATCGGGGTGGGCCGGCTCTGACGCCATTGCTGCAGCCTGTCTTTTAAATGCACCCCTTTGGTGCGACTCACAGACTCCTGGCTGCTCACACTGCTGAGCGCTGCCTGTGTCCTTTAAATCCTCTAAAGGCCTCTGGTCACCTGGGAGCCCACTTAGGCCGCCCCTCTGGACACCCTCATATCCCAGCTGCATCATCAAGGACCCAATCAGCAGTCCACCAGGTGTTGGCACCCCTCAGAAGCACTGCCCCATTGCAGAGGAAGCAGGGGATCAGCAGAGCTCACCCCAACCAGAGGACACCTGTACTGCAGCCTACAGAACCTCCCAGGCCGCCTTCCATCTGGTCCCCGTTTGTGGGGACCAGTATGCCAGATGTGGTCTCACAAAGCTTCGTACTATTCCCGGGGGATTGATCACAATACCATGCAATGGATCAATCGTGACGGCTGGTCAGTCATCCTTCCCCTACCCTCCATTCTCCGCCATCTCTTCACTCCCTCATCATGCTGCTTCAACCCTCTCTCCCAATCTCCTACATTCCTCTCCCTCATTCGTTCCTCCTTATCCGCCTCCCCTACTCCCTCACCCATACAGGAGTTGAGTTGTTGTGTAAACAAGGAATAAGCCCAGAGTCAACAGCCAATTACCAAACAGCACATTTCAATCTTCCGCAAACAAAGTGGAAACCCTGATGGACAGCTGGAGTGTGACTAACCTTGTGCTGGCTCCTGTGCAGCCAACAATGCAGCTTAACAACACAGTATATCTCCATCCCGACTCAATCTGACAGAGTACCACTGTGTCTGGATAAGGCCAAACTGCCTATATCTCAGAACGTTGCAGTTCAGACCGTGTCTATCTGTAAGGGTGTCACAGTCATCAGGCAGGCAGAGAGCCAGCTACTGAATATTGAACCTTAGTAATGCTACGGTTGGACACAGTTTTGGGTTCTGCACAATAAGATGTTGAATCAATAGAGGGAGTCGAGCACAACTTTACTCGGCTACTGTGTGCTGTGAGGAAGTCAAATAACAGAGGGTGGCTCAATAGCACAGTGGTTAACACTGTTGCTTCACAGCGCCAGGGTCCCAGGTTCGATTCCCGGCTTGGGTCAGTGTCTGTGTCAAAGTCTCCCCATGTCCGCACTCACACCCACGGATTTTCCGACGGTGTGGGAGGGGCCACAAGGGAATCCGCATTGGCCGGCTGCCGTGACGGGAGGATCCCACTGCTGGCGGGGGCGCGGTGCACCAGAAAATGGGTGCAGCAGGAGGGAGAATCCCGCCCAGCATCTCTGACAGTGCAGCGCTCCCTCAGTACCGCACTGGCCGTGTCAGCCTGCGCTGTTTGTTCAGCCTCTGCTGGAGTGAAATCTGGACCCACAACTCCCTGACTCAGAGGTGTCAGCGCTCCCATTGAGTCACAGCTGGGAAGGGAAGAAAGAGATATGGAATCAGGGCAAGTACATGGGATTAGGATCCTGCTTCAGTGAAGCACAAACAACAGCAGGAATTTATTGGGCCAAATCGCCTGTTTCCACTTTGTGCTCTTTTTGTGATTTTATGAATGAAAAAGGTCTGAGGGAAAGTGTGAATGAGAAAGAAAGCCAGAGTGTGAGAGAGAGAGATACCATAAAGAGAGAAGGCAAGGTGAGGATGAATGAGACACGGAGAGGCCCTGTTGGCATCTGGAACCTTGCTGGTCCGATTCAGCCAAGAGAGAATGTGGCCTCGAGCGATATCATATCCACCTCGTCGCCAAAGGGGAAGGGAGATCGGACAGTGAACTCTAATGGTCACTTGAAAGTCAATATCGAACCCAGAGTGAGAGACAAAGAAGACAGAGAGAGACAGATCGAAAGAGGGAGAATAAGAGAGCCACTTAGGAAGAGATACAGAGAGAGAGAAAGAGTGAGATAGGGAACGACGGAGTGAACGAGATGGAAAGAATGTGAGAGCTACATAGGGAGAGACTCAGAGAGGGAGGGCAGGGAGAGCTAGGGAGAGATAGAAAGCAGCAGAGACTGAGTCAGAGAGATAGGAAGAAGACATACTTAATTAGCCTGATCTGCATATTTACAGAGGGCCTAGAGTTTGGGTCTGGCTGATCCGCTGGCAATTCATACTGAAGGTGGTCAGATTGGGATTCATCACCCACTCCATTGTAACAGCCCTGCCCCTCCCCAGCTTGGATTCCACCTGGAAAGGGTTTAAAATGGTCCCTGAAAAAGAGCAAGGCAGAGAATGTGAAGCAGCGAGTGCAGCAGCCAGAATGAGATCAACTGAGAAAGAGAGACAAAAGGACAGTGTAGGAAAGTGAGCGACTAAAACAAATCAGCGGAGGTAGACAAACAGAATAAGAGAAATTGCAAAGCGCAGAAAAAGAGACCGTGAGGAACAGATGGAGAGAGAGAGAGACAGAATGAGAAACAGATGGAGAGAGTGAGAGAGAGAATGAGAAACAGATGGAGAGAGTGAGAGAGAGAATGAGAAACACATAGAGAGAGACAGAGAATGAGAAACAGATGGAGAGAGTGAGAGAGAGAATGAGAAACAGATGGAGAGAGAGAGAGAGAATGAGAAACAGATGGAGAGAGTGAGAGAGAGAATGAGAAACAAATGGAGAGAGTGAGAGAGAGAATGACAAACAGATGGAGAGAGTGAGAGAGAGAATGAGAAACAGATGGAGAGAGTGAAAGAGAGAATAAGAAACAGATGGAGAGAGTGAGAGAGAGAATGAGAAACAGATGGAGAGAGTGAGAGAGAGTGAGAAACAGATGGAGAGAGTGAGAGAGTGAGAAATAGATGGAGAGAGTGAGAGAGAGAATGAGAAACAGATCAAGAGAATGAGATAAAGAATGAGAAACACATTGAGAGAGACGAACAGAGAATGAGAAACAGATGGAGAGAGTGAAAGAGAGAATGAGAAACAAATGGAGAGAGTGAGACAGAGAACGAGAAACAGAAATAGAGAGAGAGAAAATGAGTAACAGAAAGAGAGAGGGAGGGAAAGCAAATGTGAAACATACCAAGAGACTAAGACAGAAAATGTGAAACAGCTCGAGAGGGAGAGAGAGAGAGCGACAGAGAATGAGAAACAGATGGAGAGAGAGAGACAGAATGAGAAATTTATCGAAAGAGAGACATAAAATAAGGAACTGATCGAGAGAGCGACACAGAGAATGAGAAATTGATCGAGGGAGACAGAGAGAAACAGACAGAGAATGAGAAACAGCTTGAGCAAGATAGAGTGAGAATGAGAAAGAGGTCAAGGGGGTGAGACAGAGAATGAGTAACAGTTCCACAGTGTTAAACAGAGAATGAGAAACCGATCAAGCGAGCAAGAAACCTTGACTGAGAAACAGATTAAGACTGAGAGACAGATAATGAGAATAGATCACACGAGTGAGACAGAACAAGAGAAACAGATTGAGTGAGATAGAGAATGAAAAACCAATCATTGGACTGCGACAGAGAATGAGAAACCGATCGAAAGATCGATCGAGATAAAGACAGAGAATGAGAAACAGATCTAGAGAGTGGGGCAGTGAATGAGAAGCAGATCAAGAGGGAGAGAGAGTGTGGACAGAACCAGAGTCAGACAGAGACTGAGGAACAGAGAGAGAGAGAAGAGTGTCAGAAAGGGAAGGACAGTGATTAACATGGTGACAGGAAGAGAAAGAGAGAGTGACGTCGATAGACATTGGAGAAAGACAAGGACGTGACAGGCATATAAAGAACAGCTTGGGGAGGTATAGTGAGAGATGGAAAACTAGAGGCAGAGAGATGGACAGGTACTGAGAGAAGAGATTAGATGGACAAAGCGCTGACAGAGAAGCAGACAAGGAGAGATGAAAGGCAGGAAAGGGAAAGTGAAACAAAGATAGACAGAAAGTGGCAGAGAATAAGAGACAGAGACACTTTGATGGAGAGAACCACAAAAGAAAATAGTCAGAGAGAAAAGGGACAAACAGACAGAGAGGAAGACAGCGACAGAAACAGAAGAGGGGAGAAAATCTGAGCAGCAAAGCCTCATTTTTGGTTGAATTTTAAGAAGCTACAGTAACGTGCTGGTGTGATCATCAACCCCAGGACCTATTCTCCAGGAAGAGCTGCTTTGACAGTGAATGCTGGCAGGTTTGTGACTGATGCACTATCAATTACACAAAGACAAGAGTAGGATGTAATCGAGGCTTTATTACACTGAGATGTGTGGCCTCCTACAGCAGCTGCCAAAATGGCTGCTGTACGGGGAGCACACATATCTATACTCCGCCTACTGGGTGGAGCCAGCAGGCAGGGATCTACCCCCGTACCTGTAGTACAGGGGCCTTACCGTAAAGCACCTATATCAACATCCTCTATATACACTATATACATCAGTGGTGACTACCACAGTTACTTCACCCAATGTCCAGGCATGCATAGCCCTCCCCAGCTACCCCTCTCCCCCCTCCCCACGCAAACACGGGGAGAATGTGCAAACTCCACACGGACAGTGACCCGGGGCCGGGATTGAACCTGGGACCTCGGAGCCGTGATGCAGCAGTGCTAACCACTGTGTCGCCGTGCTGCCCCCCCCCCCTTCATTTTTGACTGTTCCACGAGTGAAAAGGTCTTCTCTACATCTACAGATACATCGATTTCTCTGCAGCTGGCTGTACAGTGATTGTTACTGATGCAGTGTTTCATTTTCAGATTTTGTTTTAACTGAACTCAATTCACCAAACTATAGTGACTGCATTTTAACTCAGGTTCTTATTTATGCGCCTGAGTCCAAGATTCTGGCACCCATGTCTGAGGAGGCAGGGAGGAGCCGTTGGCATTTAAAAGTTATAAAGGCTGAAAGTAAAATAGTGCGAATGAAGACAAGGCTTTTAATCGGTGACTAGTTACAATCTCAGTTTTGTTCTCGGAGCAATGTAATTGAAAAAAAGAAGCAAAAGTCTTCCCTGATACCTGAAACTAAGACAATGTTGTAAAGTTCCTTAATTAATTTTTGTAATTTCCTCAAGCCCCAAATTGGGTGGCACGGTAGCACAGTGGTTAGCACTGTTGCTTCACCGCGCCAGGGTCCCAGGTTTGATTCCCGGCTTGGGTCACTGTCTGTGCGGAGTCTGCATGTTCTCCCCGTGTCTGTGTGGGCTTCCTCCGGGTGCTCCGGTTTCCTCCCACAAGTCCTGAAAGACACGCTGTTAGGGAATTTGGACATTCTGAATTCTCCCTCTGTGTTTTCCGAACAGGCGCTAGAGTGTGGCGACTCGGGGATTTTCACAGTAACCTCATTGCTTACTTGTGACAATAACGATTATTATTATTATCATTATGAATCCTCCGAGATATCTGCGTTCCTTTAATTATGGCCTCTTGTTCACGTCACTTTAATCCCTCCACCTTTGGTTATTGTAACTTTAGCTACCTGGGCCCGCAAATCTACCATTCCCAATAACTCTCTAACGTTGTACTCCCTCCTCCTTTTAAAACCTACCTCTTTGTTCACCTGTTCTAAAAGCCCCCTCGTGTAGCTCTGTATCAAATTAAGTTTGAGATTGTTTGTGTGAAGTGACTTGAGACATTTTACAGTGTTAAATTTGCTATTTAAGTGCAGGTTGTTGTTGTTGTCTGGGTTACAAGCGCAGAAACATCACTACTACACCACATTACCGTACCCAACTTATTCTGGCTCAATATGTACTCGCTACATTCACTTATCCATCCAAGATTGACTCTTTAAAGGGAGTCCTGATGGAGAGATTCCCTCTTTAAGACCAGTAAAATAAACACTGACAATTTGCAATAACAACCTCCAAAAAGTTGAAAAGACAGATGTGTGCTAATGGTGTGTATGTGTGGGTTGGCAGTAAGGAGTGGGGGATGGTCCTGTAGGAGGGATACATGATGTGGCCCTCCAGCAACAGTGCTCGTAATATTGAATGGAAAAACAATTAAGTGTCTTTGAAGGCTGGACAAACACAAGCAGCAGACAGCAACCACCCTCGGCTCCCCCCTCCCTCTCTCTCTCTCTCATTCCCTCTTTCTCTCCTTTCAATTTCTTCTGCATTCTCTTCTTCCCCTAATTACCTATCCTCCCTATCATCTCCATATCTCTGTAACCACCTCCAGCCTCCACAACCCTCCAAGATCTCTGCGCTCCTCCAATTCTGGCCTCTTGTGCATCCCTGACTTTAATTGCTCCATCACCGGAGGTCATGTTTTAGCTTCCTGGGCCCTATTATCTGGAATTCCCTCATTAAACCTCTCTACTTCTTTATTCCCTCTCCTCCATAAAGATGTTTCTTAAACTCTTTGACCAAGCTTTCGATCACCTATCCTAACATCTCCTAATAGGAGCCAGCGGGGCCCAGTTTGTAACAATCTTATTTCAGGGTCAGGGGATTGTGGGTTCAATCACACTCAGAGACTTCAGCAGAAACATCTCAGCTGACACTCCAGTGCAGTACTGAGGGAGTGCTGCACTGTACATCTAGGCTCACACTCCAGTGCAGTACTGAGGGAGTGCTGCACTGTACATCTCGGCTCACACTCCAGTGCAGTACTGAGGGAGTGCTGCACTGTACATCTCGGCTCACACTCCAGTGCAGTACTGAGGGAGTGCTGCACTGTACATCTCGGCTCACACTCCAGTGCAACACTGAGGGAGTGCTGCACTGTACGTCTCGGCTCACACTCCAGTGCAACACTGAGGGAGTGCTGCACTGTACATCTCGGTTCACACTCCAGTGCAGTACTGAGGGAGTGCTGCACTGTACATCTCGGCTGACACTCCAGTGCAATACTGAGGGAGTGCTGCACTGTACATCTCGGCTCACACTCCAGTGCAGTACTGAGGGAGTGCTGCACTGTACATCTCGGCTGACACTCCAGTGCAGTACTGAGGGAGTGCTGCACTGTAAGGCTAGGCTGACACTCCAGTGCAGTACTGAGGGAGTGCTGCACTGTACATCTCGGCTGACACTCCAGTGCAGTACTGAGGGAGTGCTGCACTGTACATCTCGGCTGACACTCCAGTGCAGTACTGAGGGAGTGCTGTACTGTAAGGCTCGGCTCACACTCCAGTGCAGTACTGAGGGAGTGCTGCACTGTACGTCTCGGCTGACACTCCAGTGCAGTACTGAGGGAGTTCTGCACTGTACATCCCGGCTCACACTCCAGTGCAGTACTGAGGGAGTTCTGCACTGCACATCTCGGCTGACACTCCAGTGCAGTACTGAGGGAGTGCTGCACTGTACATCTCGGCTGACACTCCAGTGCAGTACTGAGGGAGTGCTGCACTGTAAGGCTAGGCTGATACTCCAGTGCAATACTGAGGGAGTGCTGCACTGTACATCTCGGCTCACACTCCAGTGCAGCACTGAGAGAGTGCTGCACTGTACGTCTCGGCTCACACCCCAGTGCAATACTGAGGGACTGTTGAACTGTAAGGCTAGGCTGACACTCCAGTGCAATACTGAGGGAGTGCTGCACTGTACATCTCGGCTCACACTCCAGTGCAGTACTGAGGGAGTTCTGCACTGTACATCTCGGCTGACACTCCAGTGCAGTACTGAGGGAGTGCTGCACTGTACATCTCGGCTCACACTCCAGTGCAGTACTGAGGGAGTTCTGCACTGTACATCTCGGCTGACACTCCAGTGCAGTACTGAGGGAGTGCTGCACTGTACATCTCGGCTGACACTCCAGTGCAATACTGAGAGAGTGCTGCACTGTAAGGCTAGGCTGACACTCCAGTGCAGTACTGAGGGAGTGCTGCACTGTACATCTCGGCTCACACTCCAGTGCAATACTGAGGGAGTGCTGCACTGTACATCTCGGCTGACACTCCAGTGCAATACTGAGGGAGTGCTGCACTGTAAGGCTAGGCTGACACTCCAGTGCAGTACTGAGGGAGTGCTGCACTGTACATCTCGGCTGACACTCCAGTGCAATACTGAGGGACTGTTGCACTGTAAGGCTAGGCTGACACTCCAGTGCAGTACTGAGGGAGTGCTGCACTGTACATCTCGGCTGACACTCCAGTGCAGTACTGAGGGAGTGCTGCACTGTACATCTCGGCTCACACTCCAGTGCAGTACTGAGGGAGTGCTGCACTGTACATCTCGGCTGACACTCCAGTGCAGTACTGAGGGAGTGCTGCACTGTAAGGCTAGGCTGACACTCCAGTGCAGTACTGAGGGAGTGCTGCACTGTACATCTCGGCTGACACTCCAGTGCAGTACTGAGGGAGTGCTGCACTGTACATCTCGGCTGACACTCCAGTGCAGTACTGAGGGAGTGCTGCACTGTACATCTCGGCTCACACTCCAGTACAATACTGAGGGAGTGCTGCACTGTAAGGCTAGGCTGACACTCCAGTACAATACTGAGGGAGTGTTGCACTGTTGGAGTTGTTTCAGAAGTGATAAATTGCGCCCCGTCTGCTCTCTTGGGTGGATGTAAAAAATCCCATGGTGCTCTCTTGAAGATGAACTGAGGAGCTATCTTTGGTGTCCCAGCCAATCTCCACCTCAGTCAACATCACAAAAGCAGATTACTTGGCCATTATCACATTCCTAATTGTGGGACTTGCCATGCACAAACTGGATGCAGTGTTCCCTACATTAAAATAGTGGATACGCTTTGAAAGTATTTAATTGGCTGTAGGCACTTTGAGACATCCGGTGGTCATCCAATGTCAAATTCTGAAATTGATCCTGGGGTGTTCCTATGTTAAAGCTGTTACATAAATGTAAGTTGTTGTTATTGCATTCCTGTCTATCTTTATCCTCAATCTCCTCTTTCCTCACTCTCATTTTCTCTACACCTCTTTATTTTGTTCTCTCCCCACTCTCTTTCCTTCATTTCTCTCACATCCCCTCCGTACACTAACCGTCTCATTTTGTCCTCTCTATCTCACCTTCACCTTTCTTCTTTCTTTTCTCACTTTATCTCTTGCTCTGACCTCGCACTCTTTCATTTCCTCCTTTCTCTTTTTTTTGCACACTTTTGCTCATCTCCCTTCTCTCTCACTTTCTCTCTCTTTCATTCCTGTCTCCCTCACTCTCACTTATTCATTTACTCCCCTCAACCTCACTCACCCGTCCATTCTCTCTCTCCCTTGCTCTCTGTTTTATTTTGTTTTATTTTAAAGCCCTTCCCCCCTTTGGATTCTATCCAACCCACTCAGACGGCACAATTATTTTTTTCCTCTGTTATTCTACTCTCCGTTGCCTTTGAATTCCAGGCTTGAGCCATGATGTCTGAACAGTTGCAAAAGAGTCACTCAGCATTAGTTCAAAGACAGTGGATAATTCCCCGTTGGACCCTAGATTTAAACGTTTTACCTTGCTGTCAACTTTTGGGCTTTTTCGAAAAAAACTTTTACTTTTGTAATTTCTGAATTGCAATAAAAAGCCCAATGCACCAAACCAAGCAAAAAGCACGGGAGAAGAAAATAAGACCTAATATTAAAAGGACATGATGTGGAAATGCCGGCGATGGACTGGGGTGGGCACAATAAGACGTCTGACAACACCAGGTTGAAGTCCACCCTAATGAAGGAGCTGCGCTCCGAAAGCTAGTGGCTCCAAACAAACCTATTAAAAAGGCAAACATGCATTTCTCCCATTGCTTCACTTAGAATCAGCGACTTTGCATTGACATTTCTCATGTTGACTAACACAACAACCATTTTAAAGGTATTACAAACACAAATGAGATGAATGACCTGCTAATCTGTTTTTGGAGGTGTGAGTTGAAGGATGAACATTGGAGAAACTCCCGGTTTGTCCTCGAATAGCATTATGGGATCTTTTACACCGAACTGAGCAAGCAGACAAAACTTCAGTTTAATGTCTCAACTGAAAGACGACATCTCTGACAGTGCTGCACCACCCCCACCCAGCCCCACACCCAGTGCTACACTGGGATTGGGACTTGAGCCTTCGGACTGAGAAGCCCGAGGCGACCCACGGAGGCAGAGCCGAAAAAGTAAATAAATATGACATGAGATATTGGACAGTACTTTTTTAACAATAATAAACAAGAGCACAAGATTATCATAGATCCAAAACAAGGAAGCACGGTGGCGCAGTGGTTAGCACCGCTGTCTCACGGAACCGAGGACCCAGCTCTGGGTCACTGTCCGTGTGGAGTTGGCACATTCTCCCCGTGTCTGCGTTGGTCTCACCCCCACAACCCAAAAGATGGGCAGGGTAGGTGGATTGGCCACGTTAAATTGCCCCTTATTTGGAATTTTCTTTTAAATAGATACCAAAACTAGGTTCGGCATTTTAGTAATAATGTTAAAAATCACCCATAAATGTTATGAAACAGAGTTTCAATAAGTGTTAAGTCAAGGAGAAATATGGAATCAATACATAACAGAATGAAATGGGAAGAGAAGGGAATTAAGACGCTAAAAGGAAATGGGAAGAGAAGGGATTAAGACGCTAAAAGATTTGTTTCTTAGGGGTCGGTTTGCAGGATTGAGGGAGCTGGAAGCGAAGTATGGGCTAGAACAGGGACAAATGTTTAGATACATGTAGGTTCGAGATTTTGCCAGGAAGGAGATACAAAGCTTCCCGGAGGAACCGGCCTCCACATTGCTGGAGGAGGTGCTGAAGACAAGGGGACTGGAGAAGTGGGTAGTGTCAGCGGTGTACGGAGCTATTTTGGACGAGGATAAGGCACCACTGGAAGGGATCAAAGCAAAGTGGGAGGAAGAGTTGGGAGAGGTTATAGAGGAGGGGGTCTGATGTGAGGTGCTCCGGAGAATAAATGCCTCCACCTCATGTGCGAGGTTGGGGCTGATACAGCTGAAGGTGGTCTATAGAGCGCACCTCACGAGGGCGAGAATGAGCCGATTCTTTGAAGGAGTAGAAGATGTGTGTGAGTGTTGCGCGGGGGGTCCCGCTAATCACGTTCATATGTTTGGTCCTGTCCAAAGCTAGGGGAATACTGGAAGGAGGTGTTTAGGGTAATTTCCAAGGTGGTGCACGTGAAACTCGACCCGGGTCCCCGGGAGGCCATATTTGGGGTGTCGGACCAGCCAGGGTTGGAAACGGGTGCGGAGGCAGATATCGTAGCCTTCGCCTCGTTGATCGCCCGTAGGCGAATCCTGCTGGGATGGAGAGCAGCCTCTCCACCCTGTGCCCTGGCGTGGCGAGGGGACCTGTTGGAATACTTGACCCTTGAGAAGGTTAAGTTTTAACTGAGGGGAAGGACGGGAGTTGTTCTACAAGTCATGGGCTTTATTCATTATGCACTTTCAAGAACTGGATAACACTGAACGGAATGGGGGAATGGGTGGGAGGGTTTGTGGGAGGGGGACTGTGTGTATTAAGGGTGACATGGGTAATCCCTGATTCCTTTTTGTCATTTGTTTATGTAAACATACGGGCTAATGTTTGGGGGTTGGTGGGAGGATGGGATCGTTGTTATTGGGATTGACATATTTGTTGCTGATTATTGTTTATTGTTGGTGGGTGTAAATTTGGGAGAAAATATGAATAAGGAGGAGAATAAAAAAATATTTTAAAAAAACATTACAGAATAATACACATCACCGATGCTTTGTCTTCAGAAACAGCAACACGGGGCGAGCAGAGTCGCACATGACCCAATCTCATTGAGGCTGATATTCTCCACATTTAACTTCAGATTATCTGAACGCCCTATTGGACAGAATGACCTTGGGTAAATGCAGTATGTCCTTCCAGAAAGTCACTGGACATACAGAAACTCCACCTGTCCGGACTGCTTGCAGTTTGGTTTGAAGTCTCTTCAATATGTAAAATTGCCTCATTAACTCTGCTGTGTGGTGAAATCACAGTTTTGATCACTGTATTACTCACCGGCAATAGTTTTTCCCTTCTCCCAACCTTGAAAATGTGCCCCAAACTAATCCTTTTCCCAGAACAACCTTTTCATTCTCTCTTCTTCCAAGCCTATCTTTACTGCTCCTTTGTCATTTCCTTCTGCTGGTCTGATCTCTCCTAAACCTCACTACCCACTTCATTTCAGAGGATTCTGCACAATTAAGTACTGCACATCTGCAGAAAACAAGTGCACAAGGGTATCACCAGAACTGAAAGGTTGTATTGAACAACTAAGACGCTTTTCCAGGGACGACTGGAGTGGGATGGGGGGGGCGGAGGGGGGTCACCTGGTAATGGTCTTTAGAATTATGAAGGATTTGATCGGGTAGATGTGAGAGAAGATGTTTCGACTTGTTGGATGGACTAGAATTAGGGGAAATCAATATAAATTAGTCACTAATAAATCCAGTCGGGCGTTCAGGAGAAATCCCTTTACCGAGAGAGCGGTGAGAATGTGGAACTCACTGACACAGGGAGTAGTCAAGGTGAATAGTGTAGCTGCATTTAAGGGAAAGCTGGATAGAGGGAGAAAGGAATATGTGGAAAGGGTGAGGTGAGGAAAAGTATGATAATAATCTTTACTGTCACAAGTAGGCTTACATTAACACTACAATGAACTTACTGTGAAAAGCCCCTAGTCGCCACATTCCGGCACCTGTTCAGGTACACAGAGGGAGAATTCAGAATGTCCAATTCACTTAACAAGCACGTCTTTCGGGACTTGTGGGAGGAAACCGGAGCACCCGGAGGAAACCCACGCAGACACGGGGAGAATGTGCAGACTCCGCACAGACAGGGACCCAAGCCGGGAATCAAACCTGGGTCCCTGGCGCTGTGAAGCAACACAGCTAACCACTGTGCTAGTGTGTCACCCAAAAAGTACAAAAAGTAATCAAAAAGACAAATAGCCTTTCTGTTAAGGAGGGTTAGAATTAAAAATGAGGAAGTAATATTCCACCGTACAGAACCTTGGTCACAACCCAGGCACTTGATGCAATCAGCTCTGGGCACCATTTGCCAGGGCGGATATATTGGCTTTGAATGAGGTACAGCACAGATTCACCAGAATGGAGCTCAAAGAGTTAAATTATGCAGACAGGTTGTGTAAATCTTACATTCTTACATTCAGCAGTTTGAGGGTAATCTAATCGAGTTATTTAAATTGACAAAGACATTCCGTAGAGTAGATGGAGAAAAAATATTTTCTCTGGTGGCCTAGCCCAGAATTAGAAGCCGTAATTTTAAAATTACAACTAAGTCAATTCGGAGAGAAAACAGGAAACACTTCTGCGCACAAAAGCTAATGGAAATCTGAATCCTGCTAACATGAAAAAAAGTGGATGCAGGAATAATTGAAATGTTCAAGACTGTGATTGAAAGGTTTCTATTGGGCGAGACATCAGGCAAGGTGTAGGAAGAGTTGGATAGATGGAGTTAAAGTAGGGATCAGCTGCGATCTAATTGATTGGATGACCAGAGCTGAGATGCTGATTGGCCTCCTTCTATTCCTATCTTCATATGACCTTGCGGAAGTGAGGCCCCTTTAAGGGGCGGGCTCCACTGACCACAAGACCGGCTCAATTGTACGGAATGGTGCAAACCTTGGCCAATGGGGAGTTTGCGTGGGCTCTGGAAGCAGGACTCTGGGCAGCGTGAACCAGAGAGCTCAACAGTAATGGCCTGTTACTCTAACTGTTATCTAACTGCCATCTAACTGCCTTTGCTGTTGATTAATAAACCCTTTGTTTACTACTGGAAGCCTCCCGTGTCTGTCTCAAGTCACCACATTGGTGACGAGGTAAAGGTTTTCCACCACAGCCAACCGTTGTTGTGGTTTTTAATGAGGTTTTGTGATGCAGGAGTCCGCCTAATACACAAAAAAATGTACTTTTCAGGATTTATAATTGACAAACCTCAGATTTTGTGGAGATGTGACAGGGCTGCACCCAGTGGAAGAAACGGTCATGGCCACACGAGACATTCCTGCAGCCAAACATGGCAGTGAGCTGAAGTCCTTCCTCAGTATGGTCAATCATTACAGAAGGTTTATTTCTAATCTAGTCACAACATTGGCACCATTACATCAGCTATTAAGGAAGAATCAGCGGAGGCAATGGAGGGAGCCCTTAGAGGAAGCCTCCGAGTTGTGAAGCAAGCGTTACAGTCGTCAAACCTCTTGGTGCCTTTTGATCCAGGGAATCTGTTGCCAATTTTCGCACCGGTGACGCCAATAATTACATAGATTACATAGAATTTACAGTGCAGAAGGAGGCCATTCGGCCCATCGAGTCTGCACCGGCTCTTGGAAAGAGCACCCTACCCCCTATCTAAGGTCAACACCTCCACCCTATCCCCATTACCCAGTAACCCCACCCAACACTAAGGGCAATTTTGGACACTAAGGGCAATTTATCATGGCCAATCCACCTAACCCGCACATCTTTGGACTGTGGGAGGAAACCGGAGCACCCGGAGGAAACTCACGCACACACGGGGAGGATGTGCAGACTCCGCACAGACAGTGACCCAAGCCGGAATCGAACCTGGGACCCTGGAGCTGTGAAGCGATTGTGCTATCCACAAGGCTACCGTGCTGCTCTTTTTAACTGGATACTGATATGACAGTTATTAATGATGATATTGCTTTTCAGAGTCGCCAGGTATCAAATTATACCACTACAAGGTTTTACCGGATATCGATCAAAGACCAAACAACCAGTTAGTTAGTGCAAGTTCAATGATAGTTTATTTACACACAAGAATTACTTTGACATGCAACATAAAACACTACAAACTAAATTACACCTAACACTACAACAACCTGTACTTAACTTCAGGCACCCAGCTTTATGCAGAGGAACAAGGCCTTAATTCGGATCTTGCGCGGCTGGATCTGCAGAAGTGACTTTGTTTCTGCTGGTCTCCTGCATCTCGTAGCGATCGTTGGTCTTGAACTTGTCTTCTGGTCGTAGTGCTACACTTGGTTTCAGGCATAGGCCAGGGCCAAGAGAGACTGAACACATGGCTGTGTCTCTCTTTATCCTTCTGGGGTTTCGCGCTCTTTTGGGCGGTCCTTAGCTTTGGACCCAATAATTCGACAGGCTTTGATTACTGCTTTCGATTTTGGCCAATAAAGGGGCGGTGCCTTGATGGCAGGGCGTGTCCTGAGCAGTCATTGACCTTGGCTTTTTGGGCTCCTTGAGCAAAGGGAGTGGTGCCGATGAGTCCGTTTCTGTATCTGTTACCTGAGCACAGGTCTTTTGTTCTGGGGAAATGGGCCATGAGAATGCAAAGTAGCTGGGGGTTTCGATAGCGTCTAGTTACCTGAGTTGCCAATATACATAAGCTCTGAGCGTCTGAGTCCTGGGTTGACCATATTTCCCATGGTCCTTTACAGGCGGCCGTATTTCCCGGGATCATTTGTAAGTGGCCATCCCAGATGGCTACAAATCCAATCGTGCTGACATGTGACGCATCCCCTTACGCTACAGAGGTTGTTTTATCCCACAAAATGGTAGATAATTCAGAACTCCCTCATGCCTTTGCCTCAAGAACCCTTTCTGAGGCACGACAAAACTCTGCCCATATTGAACAGGAAGGTTTAGTGGTTATATTCGGTGTGAAGAAATTCCAATGTGCAGTCAACGGTTCGACATAGTGACTGACCACAAGCCATTACTGGGATGGTTGAAGGAGGAGAAACCCATAGCGCCCACTGACTTGGAGATGGTGCAGCATTGGACCCTGCTGTTTGCAGCTTACAGCTATGCTTTTCAGAACCGGCCTGGGATGCAAATTGTTAATGTGGATGCATTAAGTCACCTGCCCCTACCCAAGAGCATTCCAGCACCACCTGTACCCCAGGAAATCATTCCAGCCCTAAACCTTGTAGACTCCCTGCCAGTGTCCATGGGGCACATCTGCAGCTGGACCCAAAGAGATCCTATTCTGTCAAAGGTCAAACGAATGATACCGTCTGGCTGGCGGTACGAGACTCCTGAAAAGCTGAGGCCCGACTTCATTCATCAAAATGAGTTGACATGTAGGGCGGTATGTGGCGCAGTGGTTAGCACTGGGACTGCGGCGCTGAGGACCCGGGTTTGAATCCTGGCCCTGGGTCAATGTCAGTGTGGAATTTGCACATTCTCCCCATGTCTGCGTGGGCTTCACCCCCACAACCCAAAGATGTGCAGGGTAGGTGGATTGGCCATGCTAAATTGCCCCTTAATTGGAGAAAGAAAAATAATTGGCTACTCTAAATTTAAAACAAATGAGTTGAAATGTGAGGACGGCGTGAAAATCCCACGGCATTTCAACAGGAAGCTTGTCCTTGTGTTCTGTTAAATACTTTCCCCTCAACTAATAACATTAGTTATTGGGGAGGCACAGTGGTTAGCACTACTGTCTCACAGCACCAGGGACCCGGGTTCAATTCCGGCTCGGGCGACTGTCTGTGCGGAGCCTGCACGTTCTCCCCGTGTGTGCGTGGGTTTCCTCCGGGTGCTCCGGTTTCCTCCCACAGTCCAAAGATGTGCAGGTTAGGTGGATTGGACATGCTAAATTGCCCCTTCGTGTCTAAAAGGTTAGGTGGGGTTACAGGGATAGGGTGGGGGCATGGGCCTAAGTAGGGTGCTCTTTCGGACGGTCGGGCACACTCGATGGGCCAAATGGCCTCCTTCTGCACTGTAGGGATTCTATGATCAAAATAGACAAAAACAAAACACTGGAAATGTGAAATCAGAACAGAAAATGATTCTATTTCACTCAAATAGATTGGTCATTATCAGATCTCTGCTTGTTGGAGCTTGCTGTGAGTAAATTGGCTGCATTGTTTCCTACATTACAGTGACTATACATCCAAAAGTACCTCATTGGCTGCAAAACATTTTGGGACATCCTGGGGTGGTGAAGGAAGCTATGGAAATTCATGTCTTTCTTTTTTTCCTCCAGAACTCCAAATCCCCGTGCCGTCCCACACACACTCCTTCTTCCCTGCATCATTAGTGACTGGAATGATCAGAAATAAAGACTCCAACTCAAAATATTTTTTCCGCAAAGCTGCGTAATTCCCCAATGCTGTCAATCCTTCCTTCCACCTCTTCTCAGCTGGTTTGGGCCAGGGTGGGGACCGGGTTTGGACCAGGGTGGGGACAGGTAGAAAGTATAGAAAGAACTTGCATTTGTATAGCAGCTTTCATGACCTCAGATGGCAACGAAGCAATGTGCAACAAATTAAGTGCTCTTTGAAGTGCGGTTACTGCTGTAACGAAGGAAATATGGTATCAATTGGTGCGCAGGAAGCCCCTCCAAACGGCAATGTGATAATGACAGGTTGATTCAACAATAAATATTGGCCACTCAAATTAGGACCATATATGAGGGGAGATCTGGCCTCAGTCTAAAGTCTCATCTGATAAACAATACCTCTGGCAGTGCAGCACTCCCTCAGTACTGCGCTAGAGTGTCAGATTTGATTTTTGCATTCAGGTCCTGGAGTGGGAATTCAGCAACAATTTTTTGATTCACTGGTGAGAGTGTCACCTACTGAGTCCCCACTAACACAGAGGGATTAATCATTAGGCTCAGAACCCCTGAGCCAAGGAATGAAAAATATCAAATTGGGTCTGATCAGCACCCAGTGACAAGCTGGAGGTTGTTTAGGAGGAAAAGGTGATTTCAGGTCCATGGTTCCCAATTCTCTCCACTACTGGAGGTTATCCTCACCTCTGTAATATAGTTATTGATTAGGATTGGGCTTCTGTGATTAGTCAATAACTCCATTATCACTGAATCATGTGCCTCACGGCACCGAGGAGCGGGTTCGATCCTGGCTCTGGGTCACTGTCCGTGTGGAGTTTGCACATTCTCCCCGTGTCTGCGTGGGTTTCACCCCCCACCAAAAGATGTGCAGGGTAGGTGGGTTCGCCACACTAAATTGCCCCTTAATTAGAAGAAAGATTTGGGTACTCTAGATTTTAAAGAAACTCGGAATTACGTGATTCCCAGGGTGGTAGATCCTAATTGCCTATCTCCGGGGATTCCTATGTTAATATGGTGGGGTGGATGGACATCAAATTAAAACAGAATTGAAGGTCAGTGCAGTTGCTTGATTGACTTTTGGGATCAAGGAGAATTTCCTAGGGCGAAATTCTCCCAAAACGGGAGAAATCATCAAACTGCCGTAAAACCCGGGCGGGTTTTACGGCATCGCGCCCCTTCCCGACGGGGGACCGATTCTGGTCCCCCATCGGGGCTAGCAGCCCGACGTCGGAGGCTCCGACAAGTCGGGCTTAACGAAAATCGTTAAGCCCGCTTGTCGGATTTAGCGCCGGCTGACGCGTCATATTACGTCAGCCGCGCATGCGCAGGTGGGAAGACTCCACCCGCGCATGCGCGGGTGACGTCATCGCGTTTTTGCGCGAAACCCGCGCATGCGCGGTCCGGGTTGCCCCTCAGCCGCCCCGCGTATTGATACTGCGGGGCGGCGGAAGGACAAATAGTGCGCGGGCATCGGGCCCGCTGCCCGCGATCGGTGAGCACCGATCGCGGGCCCATGGCACCCTTGGCACGGCCGTGGTACTGCCGTGCCAATCGGTGCCATGGTTATTTTTTTCCAGGTGGTCACGACGTTTTTACGAACGGCAGGACCAGGTGTGTTTGCCGTTCGTAAAAAGGTCGTAAAGGGCTGGGACTTCGGCCCTTCTAACAGCTGTGAATCGCTGCCGGCCGTAAAAAAAACGGCGGCAGCGATTCGTGTCGGGATTTCGGCGGGGGGGGGGGGGGGGAGAATAGCGGGAGGGCGTCAAAAAAGTCGGGAAGGCCCTCCCGCTATTCTCCCACCCGTCGTGGGGGGGGGGAGAATTTCGCCCCTAGTCCCCCCCCACCCACCCCGTTAGCATTCTCTTATTTTATCATATAAGGAATGCAGAAAGTTAGCATGCAGGTACAGCAAGAGACAAATGCATGTTGACCTGGAGTACAGGAATAAAAAGGTTCTGCTACGGTTGTGTAGGGTTTTGGTGAGACCACATCGAGAGCAATGTGGAGTTTTGGTCTCCATACTTAAGGAAGGATATAATGGTATTGCAGACAGTACACTGAAGGTTCATTCAGATTGTCCCCTGAGATTGAAGGGTTGTCCAATGGTGAGATGCTAATTAGGTCTATATTTTCTGGAATTTTGAAGAATGAGAGGTGATTTCATTGAAACTTACAAGGTTCTGAATGGGTTTTGTAGGGTAGATGCTGAGAGATTGTCCCCTCGGGTCAGTGAATCTAAAACACAGGGGCACAACCTCAGGATAAGGGTCCGCTGGTTTAAGACTGTGAAGAGGAGGAATCACTTCATCGAAACGGTTGTGAATCTTTGGAATTCTCTATCCAGCAGTGTTGTTGATGCTCCATCGTTGGATACATTCAGGGCTGGGATAGACAGATTTTTGGAGTTGAAACCCGAGATCAGCCATGATCGTATTGCATGGCGGAGCAGACCCGAAGGGCCAAATGGTCTACTTCCATTCCTATCTGGTGAGTTCTTGTGTTCATGTGTCTCAGCAGATTGTCTGCTTGGTTTCTGTGTGTTCTGAGAATGGAAAATGTCTCATTTCAGACTAGTGTACTGGCTCAACTGCTCTTGCTGTGTCTGAGTGAGCAGTACCCCTGTCTCAGGGGGCTATGGGTTCACATTGTTTTCTCGAGACTCAAGCACAGAATCCAGGTTGACACTCTGAGCACAATGCTGAGGGAGTGCTGCATTGGTAAAGCTGCCAGCTTTTGGATGAGGAGTTAAGCCGGAGCCCTATCTCCCCTATCAAGTGGTTATAAGGGACTCAGTGAAACTACCTTAAAGAAGAACATAGGCATTCTCACTGGTTCAAGGGGCAACATTTATCCTTTAATTAATATCTCTAAAAACAGATTTGGTTTTACGGAACTTGAGTATTGCTTGAAAAAAGAGACATGCTGGTGAATATTTTCACTTTGCACTTATCAGGGCAGATGCAAGAATACCAAATTTCAAAGGGAACAACAATTAATAGAAAAAAGTGTGGTGATTGGTCAGCAAGTGGACTCTGATTGGTCGAGATGTTGCCATGGAGAATACACCAGGGAACAATTAACCCCCAAGCTTTTCAGGGAACTGTTGACCTCCATGCTTTTGTTTAATTGATAATGGTGCAAAGCCTGGACATATACTTTCTGTTTGCCAAGGACAGGACCAGGTGTGTTAAGATATGTAGTATCCAGCAAGTTATCCTCATTGTGAGCTTGACTGATAATCTTAAATTGGTTGTAAATGTAATTCTTATCAGATTATATGATTATTATCACACTGCTGTTTGTGGAATCTTGCTGTGTGCCAACTTGTTGCTCCATTTTCTACATTACAACAATGACTAAACTTCAAAAGTACTTAATTGGCTGTGAAGCGCTTTGAGATGATCTGTAGTTGTGAAAGGTTCTGTAGAAATGCAAACCTTTCTTGTTTTAATCAGAGAGCCAGGCAGTGAAGGCTAGAACTGGAGCCAATCTTTACATACTCTATAAGCTTTTGGAGACACACTTTGCAAACATGAACCTCAAAACAGTTTCTGCCTGTATCCATTTATAGAAGCACCACATAAAAACAATTAAACATTTACAATTAATATTTCTTTCTTTCCAATCCTTTTTCATAGGGCCTTCCATTCAATTGGCTGTGACCCCCCCCCCCCCCCCATGAAGAAATAGCTTGTCAACACTTGCCATCTTGGCTGACACAAGAACAAGAGGTCTCAGGGCTGACTTAGTATCTGCGGGTCAGAGTCACAGTGAAAAGTAAAGCTGGTGGGATAGAATTGGACTGTTTCCTCGATGACTCACTAAGGTTGAAGCAGTGGGGGAATTGACCGGGCAGGGAATATAATGGACTGTGGTTCAGCATCGCCCATTGCGGCTTACCTCCCAAGACCAACTCCATCAGCATCATCTCTGACCTGTAAAGGGATTAACTGTATGTAAGGAGGTGCTGCAGAGAGCTCACAAAGCAGTGATCCTTGTTAACAGGCGCATTCTTGAGACTGGCAGTAATTTAAAAGACAGCAGGATCCCAGTTTATGCTAGAACCTAGGCAACGAGGTGTGTGGGGTGGGGGAGGGAAAGGGTGCAGTGGAGGGGGAAGGTAAGTTGATTCAGGCCTCCCCTGTCACCCTGGGGACCTTCAGCACATACGAGCATCAGCCCTGTCTAAACTGCGCTGTCAAGTTTACTCCAGAGAGTGTCAGGTATCTGCAGGGATGACTGGGTCAGACAGCAGCTGGGCAGGGAGAAGTTTGAGGGCTGCTCGAGCCTGACTAGATGCAGTTGTCTCAATTGACCTGACCCTTCACACTGATTATCTCTCACCGTCCTTACAGCTGTTAAAAGCTGCCATCAATACAGTTAAAAGGGATCTGACTTAAAGAGCTGAGCCAGCTCCCCAAACTTTAAACTTACATTTACAAAGTATTCTGATGTCCCGGTCTGTCAATCATTCTGAGGCCGTGGTATTATCAGTGTACAACCTTCTGGGAGGTGATGGCAAGTAGAACCGTTATTATGGGTACACGGTGGCGCAAGTGGTTAGCACAGTTGCCTCATGGCGCCAAGGTCCCAGGTTTGATGACTGGGTCACTGTCCGTGAGGAGTTTGCACATTCTCCCGGTGTTTGCGTAGGTTTCGCCCCCACAACCCAAAAAGATGTGCAGCGTAGGTGGATTGGCCACGATAAATTGCCCCTTAATTGGAAAAAATGAATTGGGTACTCTAAATTTTTTTTTAAAGAAATAAAAAAGATTATGGGTACAACCGAGGGCACTAAACTGAAGGATTTTAAAAATTCCTTCATGGGACAGAGGCATCATAAGCAACGTGAGCATTTATTGTCCATCCCTAATTGATCCTGAACTGTGAATTGCCAGACTATTGAAAATAATAATTGCTTATTGTCACAAGTAGGCTTCAAAGAAAAGCCCCTATTTGCCACATTCCGGCACCTGTTCAGGGAGGCTGGTATGGAAATTGAACCCATGCTGCTGGCCTTGTTCTGCATTACAGGCCAGCTCTTTAGCCCACTGTGCTAAACCAGCCCCTGGTTTATTTCAGACGGGAATTAAGAGTCAACCACATTGCCGTGGGTGTGGAGTCACGTGTCAGCCAGACCAGGTAAGGACGGCAGATTTCCTTCCCTAAAGGACATCAGTGAACCAGATGGGTTTTGTTTCGATGACAAATCAACAATGGTTTCAATTTTCAATTCCAGAATTTATTAATTGAATTTAAATTTCACCAGCTGCTGTTGTGGGAATTGAACCCATCTCCCCCCAAAAAATACGTTCTCAGCCTATTGACACTAGCACCCCCTAGGAATAACAAACTGCATCCAAATCTTAATCACGTTACCTTAAATCCACTAAAAAGAGGAAGGTTTGAATTTATATAGCGCTTTCACACTTCATGACATTACAAAGTACTGTACAGTTGATGAAGTACAGTCAGTGTTGTAATGAAGTAAACCTGGCAGCTAATTTGCGCACATTAAGATTCCACAAATAACACTGAGATAAATGACTAGATAATATGCTTTAGTGATGTTAGTTGAGGGAGAAATATTGGCCCCAGGACACAATAACATAATAATATTTACTGGTGTCCCAAGTAGGCTTACATTGACATTGCAATGAAGTTACTGTGAAAATCCCCTAGTCGCCGCATTCCAGTGCTTGCTCGGGTCACAGAGGGAGAATTCAGAATGTCCAATTCACCTAACAAGCACGTCTTTCGGGACTTGTGGGAGGAAACCGGAGCACCCGGAGGAAACCCACCCAGACACGGGGAGAATGTGCAGACTCCACACAGACAGTGACCCAAGCTGGGAATCCAACCCTTGTCCCTGACGCTGGGAAACAACATTGCTAACCACTGTGCTACGTGCCGCAAAGGGAGTATGTTTTTTTTTCATTTTGTTCCTCCCCATTTACCCCCTCCCCTTTCCCATGTCGATTTCCATGGAAGTATAATACTGTTAAGCTATTTTTCTGGTAGGGACAGCAGGTTTTCAATCAGTCGTGCCAAGACTAACCAATATGACCATTTGATCCAAATAGGCCTGGGCATTGAGTTTTAGCAAAATATTCATCTGATGGGGGAGCATTGGGGCCCAGTGAGGCTAACCCTATCCAGATAAACATAGTCATTCAGAATCACATCCTCATTCACACCCACCTCGTTTCCAAAGCAGGTCATGGACTTGCATCAGGAACTGCAACCTTCTCCAAACACCAAGTTCCCTGTCACTCACTCCAGCAAGGGTCATATCAGCAGAAAGAAATAGGAACCTGGAGCCTATCTCATAATATACTCATGGCACATTAGGGCTACACTGGAGTATGTGGATCAGTATCACACTGGATCTATACTGGAGTATGTGGACCAGTATCACACTGGATATACACTGGAGTATGTGGATCAGTATCACACTGGATCTACACTGGATTATGTGGATCGGTATCACACTGGATCTACACTGGATTATGTGGATCAGTATCACACTGGATATACACTGGAGTATGTGGATCAGTATCACACTGGCTCTACACTGGATTATGTGGATCAGTATCACACTGGGTCTACACTGGATTATGTGAATCAGTATCACACTGGGTCTACACTGGATTATGTGAATCAGTATCACACTGGCTCTACACTGGATTATGTGGATCAGTATCACACTGGCTCTACACTGGATTATGTGGATCAGTATCACACTGGATCTACACTGGATTATGTGGATCAGTATCACTGCAGTATAGATTCAGTCCCTGCTCCATGCAGCATTACTAATAGAAGCAGATGCTAGGGACTAGTCTATAACACTTTACTTCTTGCTGTAGCAAGGAAGGAGAGTAGCCAGAATTCCTGCCTTTGATCATCTCCAGTGGCTCGTGTATGGACACCAGACAGGGAAATGGAATCAGCCTCTCAACAGACAATTGGAAACCAAAACACACGGTTTAGGATCAAAGTGAAGCATTGCAGCTTGGGCAAAGCATCAGAGAGTGGGCCAGCACCCTCAGATCACAGAGTCAGCACCTTTGGGAGAGAGCTGGAGGGGAAAACCATTATTGACAGGGCAGACATTGAGAAATCCAGTAATCTACCAGGATATTAATGGTGAACATGACAATATGCAGCTGTATTTTCTTTAATGAATTGCCCAGATGTTTGAGGGAGAGATTAGATCTTTTCATGGATGGGGAGGAACGGTGGAAGAGCTGAGGTCAGTGAGATTGGGGGATGGACATGAATGTTAACCTCATTCATCCTAACATCTACTTTCCAGAGAATTACCCCATTCTGACAAATTTTTGCAGCAGTTTTGTTGTTTCCCCAAGTGAATTCAAGATAAGTGACTTATAACAAGCTTTAAACCCTGTCCAGCAATGCCCCCCCCCCCCCCCCACCCCCACCCCTGTCGAAAGACAATCCTCTAAAGTCTTAAATCCTAATATTTTCTTTCACTAGAATGAGTTCTCCGCTTTCAGCCCTCCCTGGTTGTGTCCATCTGTGATGTCATTGCTGCCCCATGCTTATTGGCTGCCACTGACATCATCCATTGAAACAGTCCACATGGCAGGAGGGACGTCCAATCAGAGCCTAACTCACTTAATGGCACATGCCACTTTCCTGTTTTCCAGCATTAATTAGATTACAATGTTTTTGTAGCCTTTATAAAACTCTGGCTCTGAATCTACTGGAGGGATATTGTGTTCAGTTCTGAGCACTGTGGACTTTAGAAAGGATATGAAGGCTTGTAGTGAGAGTGCAGAAATTATTTATGATAATGGTTTCAGGGAGGAGACCCTTCAGTTGTGTGGACAGATTGGAAAGGTTGGGGGTTCTCACCTTGGAGAAGATTGAGAGGAGGTCTGATAGAGGTGTCCAAGATCATTTTTTTAAAATATAAGTTTTGAGTATCCAATTCTTTTTTTCCAATTAAGGGGCAATTTGGCATGGCCAGTCCACCTACCCTGCACATCCTTGGGTTGTGGGGTGAGACCCACGCAGACACGGGAGGGGGAAGTGAAATCTCCACATGAACAGTGATCCAGGGTCGTGAGGCAGCAGTGCTAACCACTGTGCCACCATGCTGCCCCCCCGGGAGGTCTTGTTGATGGTCAATTTATAATTTCAGCACAGATGCACGGTTGTGTCATGTTTTATTACTGGAACTACCGTTGCTGCCCAATCAGCAAACCAGCCGGATGATCCTGAGGTCCTACAGTCAGCTGAGTTTGTCCTCGACTTTCCCCAGCAGCGCGTAGGGGAGCTGGCATGCCCGGAAATACTTAGGCTGGGCCTCCGGGTCCACATATATTTTGGTCATGGCCCCATTAATCTTGCCCAGGCCTTGCTGGAAGACATCTGGGTATTTCCCCAAGACTTTGTAAAGTCCTTCAGTGTCCATCTGGAATATCCGTTGCCAGACCAACTGGAGGTGCAACCAGTCACGGCCCAACAGACTGGGTCTGGGACCCTTCGCTATTACTAACGGTAGCAGAAGATGGACTTCTGCCCGTAAGTAGCTGGGGTCATCGTTGTGCCCACTATGGCTCTGGCTTCTGGGGGTCCCAGTCCATCACCAGGATCCTTAAAAAAAAAAATTTAGTGTACCCAATTCATTTTTTTCCAACTAAGGGACAATTTGGCGTGGCCAATCCACCTACGCTGCACATCTTTGTGTTGTTGGTTGAGACCCATGCAGGGAGGGGGAGAATATGCAAACTCCACACGGACAGTGACCCTGGGCTGGGATCGAACACGGGGCCTTGGCGCCATGAGGCAGCAGTGCTAACCACTGCACCACCGTGCCGCGCGAGGACCCGGGGATCCTACACTAGGGGGGATGGCATCCTACAATGTTTACCTCCATCCCTGGCATCCCTTGGAGTTCCTGGACTCCCTTCTCTGAGCTCTCTCATGAGAGGCAGGTCTCAATGGCCTTTTTTAGGTCCAGCAATGGCTTGGCCAGCATCTCGATTAGGGATGGCCTATAGTCGCAAAATTCTGCTAATTAGCGGAATCACACCACAAACATGGTAACAGGTCCCCCTGGGGTCCTCTTGGCCGTATTAAATCAATACCTGCGTACAATAGCTGATGGCGTGGGATCGTAGTGGTTTGACAAGAGCGCCACTAGCTCTTTGAACGTCTTGGAATCTGGAGCCACGGGTACGTCAGGCTCTTTATGTAGCTGAAAGCGAGAGCCCCACAGGTGTTCAGAAGAATCCCCAACAATAGCTTTCACCTTAAAAAAAAGCACATACGCTCCACGTACTGAGCTGAGTCCTCTTCACCCACATCAAATGGATCGAGACTGCCAACGAGCATTATTTTCAAAATGGTGCAATTCCTTCGGGAAGAGAGGTGGCCCTGCTCCAAATGGTTAGCAGCGCCGGCTGTGTTCCACTTTATCCTCGTCACCAATTTAGAAGTCAAGGCGGAATCCGGAAAGGAAAGCCAAATTAATGATTTATGACGAAAAATAAAGTATTTACAAGTAACAATCCCAGTCCCAGTTGAGACTACATTGCAGCCCAGCTCCTACTTGGGCCATTAAGGAACTGAGTTAACTAGGTCCTGAAAGGCCTCCGCCCCTCAGCTGGGGAGCACGTGTTCCACGAGGCTCACTGGGAATTTAATCGGGTAGCCCCCTGCGTGTCGCGGGGGTTATAACAGGCATCCCAGAGGCTAACCCTGTGAAGTCTGAAACTTTTGGGGAGATGTAGGAGGATGTAAATATGATGGGAATAAAGACTGAGGGGAGTTGTAGAATGAAGGGTTTGTGGTAGAATGACTAGGGGTATTACGGTACCTCAGAGGTGAGTTGCCATTGGTGCAGAGGACTCGCTGCCCATTGGCCTGGGTAAGTCATATGCCTCTCAGCCGATTGGCTGAGAGGTAGGTAGCTCCGCCTACAAGGCGGGATATAAGAATCCGTGTTCCCCGGCAGTCGGCCATTCTTTTGTACGTCTGCTGCCGGGCACACATCTTGTGCATTAAAGTCTTTTGTTTGGATCACACCTTCATCTCATGTCCAATTGATGGTGCATCAATTTAATGCAAAAGTTTTAAAAGATGGAGCTTCGTATCAAGCTGGAGTGCCTTCGACTCAGCCCGCACGCAGCAAATGCAACAGCTGCATTTAAACACTGGCTGGCGTGTTTCAACAATTATTTAAGCACAGCCGAAAACCGCCCGATGAGGGAACAAAAACTACATATCCTCCACTCGTGCGTGGGCACCGGCGTGTACACGCTCATAGAGGACACGACAGACTATGACGCAGCTATGGACTTACTAAAAGGACATTTCATCCGGCCGGTGAACCAGGTCTCCGCTCGGCACTTGCTGGCCACGAGACAGCAATTCCCCGGTGAGTCCTTAGATGAATTCTACCAGACCCTCCTTGTTCTGGGGAGAAACTGCGCCTGCCAACAAGTTCCTGCGGCCGAGCACACCGAACTTTTAATTCAAGACGCTTTTGTGGCGGGTATTCAATCTACCCAGGTCTGCCGGAGACTCTTGGAGAAGGAAACTTTAAGCCTCGCTGAGGCATGGGCCCTCGCCTCCTCTCTCGATATCGCTAACCGCAACGCCCGCGCGTACGCTCCCGACCGCGTGGCGGCCCCCTGGGCGGCATGGAACACGACCCCCCTCACCTCCGCTGACTCTGACCTCCCCCCCCAGGCCTGCACCGCAGGGCACCCCGATAAACCCGCGGGACCCTGCTGCTACTTTTGCGGCCAGGCCAAGCACCCCCGCCAGCACTGCCCGGCCCGCACCGCAACCTGTAAATTATGCGGCCGTTTGCCAGTCCAAGGCGGTCGCTGCAGTCCCGAGCAGCGACCGTGGGTCCCCCCCCCCCGCGCTCCTCACGCGCCCCACGGACCTTGCTGCCCCCACCGCCACGAGTGATCCCCGGGCGACGCCATTTTGGGCCCCCGATGCCACGTGCGATCCCCGGGTGCCGCCATTTTGTTCACCCCCCACCACGTGCGGCCGACGGGCGCCGCCATCTTGGATCGGCACCTAGGACCCCGCAAGTGACCACTTGCTGCCGGATGACGACTCGGAGTTCCTGCCACGACGCGCCTCAGTAACGTTGGATCAGTCACGGCCCCGCACGCTGTCCACGGCGAACACGAAGATCTTCCTCAACGGTCATGAGACGAGCTGCCTGTTGGACTCCGGGAGCACAAATAGTTTTGTCCACCCCGTCATGGTAAGACGCTGCGCACTTCCCGTTTATCCGGTTAAACAAAGAATCACTCTGGCCTCCGTTTCGCACTCGGTCCAGATCACAGGGTGCTGCATATCTCCCTCCCTCCAGGGGAGGGTGTTTAAAAACTATAAGCTCTTCGTCCTTCCCCACCTCTGCGCGGCAGCACTCCTGGGGTTAGATTTCCAGTGTAACCTCCAGAGCTTAACATTCAAATTCGACGGCCCTATGCCCCCCCCTTACTGTCTGCAGCCTCGCGTCCCTCAAGGTCGATCCCCCATCCTTGTTTGCAAACCTCACCCCGGATTGCAAATCCGTCGCCACCAGGAGCAGACGGTACAGTGCCCAGGACCGGACCTTCATCAGGTCCGATATGCAAAGGCTTCTGAAGGAGGGGGTTATCGAGGATAGCAACAGCCCCTGGCGAGCACAAGTGCTGGTGGTTAAGACCGGGGAGAAAAATTGGATGGTCATAGACTACAGTCAGACCATCAACAGGTTTACGCAGCTGGACGGGTATCCTCTCCCACATATCTCCGACCTGGTTAATAGGATCGCGCAGTACAAGATTTTTTTCCACAGTGGACCTTAAGTCCGCCTACCATCAGCTCCCCATCCGCACGAGTGACCGAAAGTACACTGCGTTCGAAGCGGATGGGCGATTCCACCACTTTTTAAGGGTTCCTTTCGGTGTCACGAATGGGGTCTCGGTCTTCCAAAGGGAGATGGACCGAATGGTCGACCAACACGGTTTACGGGCGACCTTCCCGTATCTCGACAATGTCACCATCTGCGGCCACGACCAGCAGGACCACGACGCCAACCTCCGCAAATTCCTCCGTACCGCAAAACCCCTTAACCTGACCTACAATAAGGATAAATGCGTGTTTAGCACCGACCGTCTAGCATTCCTCGGCTACGTAGTGCGTAACGGGGTGATAGGCCCCGATCCCGAACGCATGCGCCCCCTGATGGAGCTCCCCCTCCCCCACTCCCTCAAAGCCCTCATGCGCTGTTTGGGCTTCTTTTCATATTACGCACAGTGGGTCTCCAATTTTGCAGACAAAGCCCGTCCCCTCATCCAGTCCACCACATTCCCCCTGTCGATGGAGGCCCGCCAGGCCTTTAGCTGCATCAAAGCAAACATTGCAAAGGCCACGATGCATGCTATCGACGAGTCCCTCCGCTTTCAGGTCGAGAGCGACGCGTCTGATGTTGCTCTGGTGGCCACCCTCAACCAAGCGGGCAGACCCGTGGCATTCTTCTCCCGGACCCTCCACTCTTCCGAAATCCGACATTCCTCGGTTGAGAAGGAAGCACAGGCCATAGTTGAAGCTGTGCGACACTAGAGGCACTATCTGGCTGGCAGGAGGTTTACCCTCCTCACAGACCAACGGTCAGTAGCTTTCGTGTTCGATAATGTACAGAGGGGCAAGATAAAGAACGATAAAATCTTGCGGTGGAGGATTAAGTTGTCCACATACAACTACGACATCTTGTATCGTCCTGGGAAGCTAAACGAGCCTCCCGAGGCCCTGTCCCGTCGCACCTGTGCCAACGCACAAGTGGACCCTTCGAACCCTCCACGCAGACCTCTGCCACCCGGGGGACACCCGCTTTTTCCATTTCATAAAGACCCGCAACCTGCCCTACTCCATCGAGGAGGTCAGGACAGTCACGAGGGAATGCCACATCTGCGCGGACTGCAAGCCGCACTTCTACCGCCCTGAACGAGCGTACCTGATAAAGGCTTCCCGCCCCTTTGAATGTCTCAGCATGGACTTCAAGGGTCCCCTCCCCTCCAACAACCGCCACACGTACTTCCTCAACGTGGTTGACGAGTACTCCCATTTCCCTTTCGCCATCCCCTGCCCCGACATGACCACAACTACCATCATCAAAGCCCTGCATCCCATCTTCTCCCTGTTCGGTTACCCCGCATACATTCATAGCGATCGGGGGTCCTCATTTATAAGCGACGAGCTGCGTCAATTCCAGCTCAGCAGGGGCATCGCCTCCAGCAGGACGACCAGTTACAACCCCCGGGGTAACAGGCAGGTCGAGAGGGAGAACGGTACGGTCTGGAAGACCGTCCTGCTGGCCCTACGGTCCAGACATCTCCCAGTCTCCCACTGGCAAGAGGTCCTCCCAGACGCCCTCCACTCAATCCGGTCATTTCTCTGTACCCCCACTAACCAAACGCCTCACGAACGTCTTCTTGTTTTTCCCAGGAACTCTTCCTCAGGGACCCGGCTCCCGACCTAGCTGGCTACCCCCGGGCCCATCCTGCTCCAGAAACACGTGCGGGTGCACAAGTCAGACCCGTTGGTCGAAAGAGTCCAGCTACTCCACGCGAATCCGCAATACGCGTATGTGGAGTATCCCGACGGCCGACAGGACACGGTCTCCCTTCAGGACCTGGCACCCGCCGGATCTCGGCCATACCCCCCAGCACCAACCACCCGCACCCCCCGACACCCACTGCCCCCAGCAACGATGCACCCACAGCTCAGCGAACAGGGACCCCCTCCCCCGGCCTGGCCCCCGCTAGCTCCGACTAGGGGTACAGACACAGAAACAAGATCATTGCTCCCGGAGTCACGGACGACCACTGCTCCGACGTCACCGGCACCACTACGCAGGTCAAGCAGGACATCGAAGGCGCCCACTCAACTGATTGAATCGATGTGACCTACAGGTGGACTTCTGGCTGCGGATGGACTCTAGTGATTTTTTGTTCTTTAACTGTTCACCCATTTCGCCCCGATTATGCACACTGTACATAGTTATTGTTCTGTTCTCCTCTTGCATATTAGTGGCATAGCAACGGCACGGCGTAAACATCTCTAGTCATACTACCAGTCTCACGTACTCACGGGTCACCACCCCCCTCATGCCCGTTTCCCCCCCCCGGCTTCAACAAGGGGTGAATGTGGTAGTATGACTAGGGGTATTACGGTACCTCAGAGGTGAGCTGCCATTGGTGCAGAGGACCCGCTGCACATTGGCCCGGGTAAGTCAAGTGCCTCTCAGCCGATTGGCTGAGAGGTAGGCAGCACCGCCTACAGGACGGGATATAAGAACCCGTGTTCCCCGGCAGTCGGCCATTCTTCTGTACGTCTGCTGCCGGGCACACATCTTGTGCATTAAAGCTTTTTGTTTAGATCACATCTTCGCCTCGTGTCCAATTGATGGTACATCAGGGTTAACATCAGGATACATGATCCGGATCTGATAAGGATGTCAGATCACATCACGGTAGCACAGTGGTTAGCATCGCTGCCTCACAGCGCCAAGGATCCGGGTTTGACTCTGGCCTCGGGTGACTGTGTGGAGTTTGCACTTTCTCCCTGTGCCTGCTCCGGTTTACTCGGGTGCTCCGGTTTCCTCCCACAGTCCAAAGATGTGCAGGTTAGGTGGGGTTACAGGGTTGCGGGGATTGGGTGGGGGAATGGGTCTAGGCAGGGTTGGTGCAGACTCGATGGGCTGAATGGCCTCTTTCTGCACTGAGGGTTTCTATGGATTGAGAAATGAGAGAATGAGGAAGGAGGCAAAGCCAATGTCCAAATGTACCAATATTTGCTGTAAATAAAGAATAATTGTTCTGAGGTATTACATACCAGAGCTGCAAACTTTGGAAAAATAAAAAATCCCCCAAATCCCCATCTAGACCCTGACCAATGAAACATAGCGTGGTTAGGGGTGGAAGGGGGTCAGTATTATGGAATTGGAAGCAATGGAAGGTTGTGATGATGGGACGTGGGGTTTGAAACTGAACTGCGATTACGCACCAACTGTCTCTTTCTGAGAGTGAAGCCAATTGGGGAGTTTGAATCTGGGGTAAGGGTATGGACAAGATAGTCCTGTGGAAGGACCGTGTGGACCCTACATCATCATTCCAGGTGATAGCAGCTAACTCTGAGCTGACCTTCTTCCCATCTTCATCCATTATTAATTTGAGTACATTACCTATTGTGGAAGCAAAATGACCATTTTTAGCACACTACACCCAAATATTAATCAAAAAACAGAGAACGGTTAGAGCACAGGAGGCCATTCGGCCCATTGTTTCTGCACTGTCTCTCTGAAAGAGCAAGTCACCTAGTCCCACACTTTTACCCATACCCCAGCATATACTTCCTCTTCAAATGATTATCCAATTCTCTTCTGAATCCGCCTCTACCACACTCTTCGGCAGTGGATTCCAGTCACCGCGTAAACAAGTATTCTCTCATTTCACTGTAGCTTCTTCCACCGTCCATCTCAAATCAGATTAAGAATTCTGGTTCTTAATCCGTCTGCCAATGGGAACAGTTTCTCTCTCTCCACTCTGCCCAGACACCTCATGATCTTGGGCACCTCTGGGGGCGGCACGGCCACGCAGTAGTTAGCACTGCTGCCTCACGGCACCAAGGACCTGGGTTCTATAATTGGGTACTCTGGCACAGTGGTTAGCTTTGCTGCGTACGGCGCTGAGGACCCAGGTTCGAATCCCGGCCCTGGGTCACTGTCCATGTGGAGTTTGCACATTCTCCCCGTGTCTGTGTGGGTTTCGCCCCCACAACCCAAAGATGTGCAGGGTAGGTGAATTGGCCACGCTAAATTGCCCCTTAATTGGAAAAAATAATTGGGTACTCTAAATTTTTTAAAAAATTAAATGAAATAAAAAAATTTTAAAAAATAATTGGGTACTCTAAACTTATTTTAAAAAAAACAAGGCCTCCTGTCTGGACTGGTACCCAATGCCGTGAATAGATTACCTGTACGTGAAGTTAGCTGGGGGTCATTCCTTATCCAAGCTTGACATAAGCCACGCCTATCTCCAGCCGGAGCTGAACACCGTTTCCGGGCGTTACGTAACCACTAATGCCCACAGGGGCCTCTACAAATACACAAGAAGGTCGTTTGGAGTGTCATCGGCTTCTGCAATATTTCAGCGCATCATAGAGAAGGTTACCGTGTGTGGCTGTCTACCTGGACAATGTCCTCGTTACTGGAGCCATGGAAATGGAGAACCTGAGCATCCTGGAGTAGGGCATCCACCTCAAGAGGAGAAAGTGCGTTTTCGATGCCAAGGAAGTTACACAATTGGGGTATCATGTGATTCAGGACGGACTACAGCCGGGGGAGGACAAGGTGCTGGCAATTTAGCAAGCGTCCACGTCGGAAAATGCAACAGAGTTACAGTCGTTCTGAGGTTTCAAACTACTACGGGACATTTCTTCCTGGCCTAGCGTCCATCCGCGCCCCACTGCCACATTGCTGAAGAAGATTGGAACTGGGATTGGGACTGGGATTGGGATTGGGATTGGGACTGGGATTGGGATTGGGACTGGGACTGGGACTGGGATAGGGACTGGGATTGGGATTGGGACTGGGATTGGGATGGGGACTTGGATTGGGACTGGGATAGGGACTGGGATTGGGACTGGGATTGGGACTGGGATAGGGACTGGGATTGGGACTGGGATTGGGACTGGGATAGGGACTGGGATTGGGATAGGAACTGGGATTGGGACTGGGTTTGGGACTGGGATTGGGATAGGGACTGGGATTGGAACTGGGATTGGGATTGGGATTTGGACTGGGACTGGGATTGGGACTGGGATTGGGTCTGGGATAGGGACTGGGATTGGGACTGGGATTGGGACTGGGATTGGGATTGGGATTGGGACTGGGATAGGGACTGGGATTGGGATTGGGATTGGGATTGGGACTGGGATTGGGACTGGGACTGGGACTGGGATTGGGATTGGGATTGGGATTGGGACTGGGATTGGGATTGGGATTGGGACTGGGACTGGGATTGGGACTGGGACTGGGATTGGGATTGGGATTGGGATTGGGACTGGGATAGGGACTGGGATTGGGATTGGGATTGGGACTGGGACTGGGATTGGGACTGGGATTGGGACTGGGATTGGGATTGGAACTGGGATTGGGACTGGGTTTGGGACTGGGACTGGGACTGGGATTGGGATTGGGATTGGGATTGGGACTGGGACTGGGATTGGGACTGGGACTGGGATTGGGACTGGGATTGGGACTGGGACTGGGACTGGGATTGGGATTGGGACTGGGACTGGGACTGGGATTGGAACTGGGACTGGGATTGGGATTGGGACTGGGACTGGGATTGGGATTGTGACTGGGATTGGGATTGGGACTGGGATTGGGATTGGGACTGGGACTGGGACTGGGATTGGGACTGGGATTGGGATTGGGACTGGGACTGGGATTGGGATTGGGACTGGGATTGGGATTGGGACTGGGATTGGGACTGGGACTGGGATTGGGACTGGGATTGGGATTGGGACTGGGACTGGGACTGGGACTGGGATTGGGACTGGGATTGGGACTGGGGCTGGGACTGGGATTGGGACTGGGATTGGGATTGGGATTGGGATTGGGACTGAGATTGGGATTGGGATTGAGATTGGGACTGGGACTGGGATTGGGATTGGGATTGGGACTGAGATTGGGATTGGGATTGGGATTGAGATTGGGACTGGGACTGGGGGGGGGGGGGGGACTGGGGCTGGGATTGGGATTGGGATTAGACTACAACTGTTACATGTGAACACTTCTTTTGGGACTCTCCTTTCTGGACTCCTCTTTGGCTACTGAAGTGCCTTGACCAATCTCCCTGATCTCATTCTGATCTTCTTTTGAGGTTGAGGATATTCCACAATATTATCTTCTGTCTGGATTAGTGTTCCTCTGTGGGTGGCTTTAGAGTTTGTAGTAAGTCTTTCCTCTTTTTCATCAGAATCTGAGTAGTATGCCTAGGTTTCCAGTGGCTTTCTCTCCAAGGATATTAAGACACTGCTGGTTGGTCTCACCTCACTAAAGACATTTTAACATCTTAGGCTGTGGTACATTTTCTTTCTATGGTCTCCATACTGAATGGTCTCATTCGATCTTCTCCAGGAGACCTTTCTTACCCACAAACAAAACCCAATTTTGTTTCCTGCTTTTGTTTGCCTTCCAATCTTTACTGCTTCTATTAGTGTGAGATTCTGTACTGTCTATAAGATAGCTGATAATACTTCATCTCGGAACCCAGCTATGATTCTGTCGCAAATCAACTCACCTTTTAAGATTCTATAATCGTAGTTCCCTTCCTGCCTATCCAGATTATTGGTGAATAAATTCATGCTTTCATTTGGTCTTTGCTGTCTTTTATTATGTTTGCCCTATTTATTATTAAATTTCAACAGATGCTGAAATAGGAATCAAACTCTTGCTATCACATGATCAGCAACAGATCCTACTGCATAAAGTAGTGTAGTGACTTGATTTTACTAATCGTTTTGTGTAATCCTCAAGCAGTTCAATACTTTGTGAACATTGTTCTCCAGTTGTCCCAGCTCTGAGCATGTTGCGAGCCTTCTGCACTAGGAGATAGTTCCAGGAATGGCAGTATGGATTCTGCTGAGCCCTGAAATTGTTCCTGCGTCTGCGCTGCCACTTACTGTTCCGGGTCTATGCTCATTCCAGTCCAGTCTCCGGATCTGTGTCTCAGCTTGCCTCTTACTCCCGCAATGTTCCAGCAGCTTGGTGAGTCATTTTTCCTTCCCATTTGTCCTTCCTTCAAGGACCTTTTATTCCTGCTGACCCTGGATCTTCTTTTTAAGGTTCACTGAGTCTTTTACTCATCGCATCGTGTTTTGTTGTGAGAGTCTAGACGAAGAGTTTGGAGATTGTCTGTTCTCCCGAAGCATGCTACTTGAGTCTGTAGTTTCTCAAAACCATTTTCTTTATTTACAGCAAGTATTTGCACATTTGTACATTGACACGAGGTTGAAGTTTCTCCTCCTTCCTGATTTCTCTTACTTCTCCGTCATGTGATCTGACATCATTATTACATCAGTATCATGTATGCTTCTGATCTTAACCCTTTCATCTACACTCAATGCTTTTATTTTCTCCAAACGGAAGTTCTCCATCGCCCTCCTCAACAAACTCCTCAGTCATACCTACATAAACGTCAGCATATCTCAAACACCGTGCCCCCGTGCCTCATGCCCGGTCCAGCTATCACTGACCTCCACTTACCCACAGGTCCCAACCATCAATATCCAAATCCTCACAGGTTGAGGAACTTTGGAGGAAGTTGACAGCCTTAGGCACCACCAAGGTTAAAAAGAAGAGGCTGCAGACAAGATTACTGGTGAGGTGACACCTTGGATTTAATGTATGATGAAAAAGGGGATTAAATCCAGATTTGAAAATAGGAGACCGGATGGGGTGGAGGGTGGGAGTGTAGGTGGCGAGGGGTCGGTTGCAGGCAGGAAGACCTGAGATCAATGAATTAGTTTATGACATTAGTACAAATACCTTCATGATACTGTTCATGAAAATCCTACATATGACAATCAAGCGACACCTTGATTTTAAAATTCTCATCCTTGTATTGCAATCTCCCTCTGGCCTTGCTCCTCTCTGTCGCTGTAACCTTCTCCAGCCCAACAGCCCTTTGAGAATGTTGTGTTCCTCCCATTGCAGCCTCTCACCTAACCCTACTTCTTTAGCCCTGCCATTGATCACTGTACCTTCAGTTGTCCAGGACCTAAGGTTTGGAATTCGCTCCATACATCACTCCCCCTCCTAACCTCTCTTCTCCTTGAAACCCATTCCTCAAATGTATTGACTCTCCATCGAAGCCTATCCTATTAATCTCCGAACTCTCTCCTCAAAGTCCATCCAGCTACAACACTAATTCATCCTTTGAACCCATACCCCTAATACCCTAACTTTCTCATCAAAACCCATCGCAGTCCCCAGTTTACTTTGAGCAAGTTTTAATGGGGACTTAGATTATCAGAGGAATAGGTTTCAACTGGAGAATCAGGGCCGTAGAGGGACAAGGTTTAATGTGACAGTTAATGAGAGGATTAGTGGGCCTAAAGGAATAGGCTTTGATGAGCAGCACAACATTTTCTCACCTTTATATCGTCTTTTAATTGACCTGTACCTGCTCATCAGGCTAGGAAACCACACGAGCAGGGAATATTGCAACAAAGTTAAATGATAATCTGATGGTTTGACATGTGGGAGAGTCTCAGAATTTTGACTTGGCGTGTTAGTGTGTGGCTCTTGGCTTCTCAGGAACGTTCCGGAGTAAACATTTTACTCACATTCTCCGGAATGTTGGCTCTGTTTTGTCTCATGGATCATCGGACCAAAATCTAAAAAAAAAATTTCCAGAGCTTTTCAAAGAGAGTTTTTCTGGCCACCCAACATGTTGGAACGCGGCACAAACACCTGCTCGCATGGGCTCAGTCTGAGGATCACCACCTTGCTCCCAGTAAACATCGGCTACGCTGAGTCAGTTTTTATTTAAGTTGTCTTCTGAAAGAAAATATATTTTTCATTTATATGGTCAATATTTTTGTTTAAGGACAATATATTATATTTGTTGAGCATGGTTAATGTAGAGAAACATCCCATTTGCCTGACAGAGGGATGAGGTCAACTAAGCTAGAGGGAAAGGTGACCAAAAGCTTGGACAAAGAGGTGATTTGAAGAAGGGTCTGAAATGAGGAGAGGGAAGTGGAGAGGTTTGGGGTTTATGGAGCGAATTCCAGAGCCTGGAGTCCAGCTGGTTCAAAGAGCAATGCTCAAAAGGCAAGATTCAGATTTTGTTCAATCCATTTGCGGGATGTGGGCTTCACTGGGTAGGCCAGCATTTATTGCCCATTCCTAGTTGCACAGAGTTCAAGGGTTGGGATGAAGTTATAGAAATTGGGAGCGATGAGGCCAAGGAGTGGTTTAAACAGCAGGGTGAGAACTTTAGTCTGAGGCATTGAGTGAATGAAAATCAATTCTCCGGCTGTTGAAGATGCCAACTCCTTGTTGAGTGTGGTTTTACTTATTGAACAGACATCCTTCATCTGTGGACAGAGAATGAGGCCATTCAGGCTACTCCGACCCTCTGAAAGAGCCCACACCCCCAACCTATCACCATATCTACATATCTACACCCACTGAATCTACATATCCTTGGTCACGAAGGGGCAATTTAACATAACCAATCCATTTAACCTGCATATCTTTGGACTGTGGGAGGAAACCAGAGCACCCGGAAAACCCATGCAGACACGGGGAGAACGTGCAAACTCCACACAGACAGTCACCCAATGCCTGAACAGTAACTAAATTGCAGTGTTAATGTAAGTCTACTTGTGACACCAATAAAGATTATTATTATTAATTGAACCCGGGTCCCTGGCGCTGTGAGGCAGCAGTGTTAACCACTGTGCCACCATGCCACCAAAGGAGAAAGGCAAACCCAACATTGTCACAAGGACGCACAGACACACAGGCACACTCACAGAGAGCCACACTCAAACACACAATCACACACACTCACATGCACACACACACAGGCAGACAAAGGCAGGCACACTCATACAAACACACTCTCTCTCTCTCTCATAAACACACATACACACAAAAGACAGGCAGATGGACAGACACGCTCAGACAAGCAGACACACGCTTACCGACACTCATGCACACACTCACACAAACACAGGCACACAGAGACACACTTACATCCAATATGCGCGTGCACACAAAGAGACACGCTCGCAGACACAGTTACAGGCACACTTACAGATACACACACAGACACACTCAAACACACAGACTCACACACATTCACACACACAGATACACACATACTAACACATAGACAGGCAGACACACTCACAGACAAACAGACACACTTTAGCACACACACACTCACACAAAGACACGCTCATACACATGCATACACACAAACACAGGCAGATGGATAGACATACTCAGACAAACAGGCATTCACAGACACACTCATACACACATAGACACACACACACAAACACAGACACAGACATACTTCCACACACATACTCGCGCACACACACTAACACACTCACAGACAGATAGACACCCTCACAAGTGCACTCACTGACACACACACTCACACATTGACACACTCACAGATAGACACAGATATACACACACATGTCAACACACACTGACAAAAGCACACAAACATACACACGTTCGCATACACACAGGCACTCCCACAGACACACAAAGTACACAAACTATACACGCAGACACACTCACGGATACGTACATATGTACACACACACTGACACTCACACACACAGACACACTCACAGACCTACATTCACATCGACAACACATACACAGACACGCACAGACACACAAATACGCGCACACACAGACACACACATTGACACACACACTCAAAGATACAGACACACTCACACACGGACTGAAACTCACACACAGACATGATCATGGACAAACAAATACACTCAAAGACATACTCACACACTCACTGACACACACAAGTGCACTCACAGACACACAAAGTCACATTCACAAACACACACTCACAGACACACAGTCACACACTCACAAACACAATTACTCACAGAAACACATACATATGGACTCACAGACACATTCATACACTGTCACATAGAGACACAATCACACGTACACACCCATGAAACATACATAGACACACATGTCCATCACTCACAGAAGGACACACACAGACAGAAACAAATACACATACAATCACAATCAAACAAACACTCCATCACAGAAACATAGACACAGATGTCCATCACACGCACAGCCCACATTCAAATGAGTGATGTGACCATCAATTCACTAGAGACACGATTGGAAGCAAACTGTGGTTTTAATAGTCTTACAACTGTGCCAGCCTGCGACCAGAGGAACTGAGAGCAGGCTTACGGCTGCAGCACTTTATACTTCCGGTAGTGGGAGGGGCCATGGGCTGAGCCATGGGCAGAGCCCTGTACAAGCTCCTCATCTCCCCCTATGGGCAGAGCCGCGCAACGGCTCACATACAGAGCCCACAAGGACATAATATAATGCAGTGCAATACAGTGTGAATTACCACACAGTATAATTCACCACATTCACCCCCTGTAAAAAAAATCAAGTCCGGCGGGGGTGACGGGTCTACAAATTGAGCCGGTCCGGTGGCCGAGTCGTCCTTTGGGATCAGCGGAGCACCGGGGTTACAGCCTCTTCGGGTGGCTGGGTGGTGATGATCGGTGTGGGTACGAGGGTGGACTCCGGGGGTGTTTTGGTCCGAGCTTCATACCTGACCGGTGCGACGGGGGGGGGGCAGGAAACCAAGAGGCGCGGGGGCGCCGAGCGTGGGCAGGGTACCTACAGGCGCGGGGGCGCAGGGTGTGGGGGATTGGGTGGGGTGTAGTGTGAGGGGTACCTCGGCGGTGGTGGTGGAAGTGTTGGGTCCTGCAGGCGCCAGATCCCGGAGGGAAACGGTGTCCTGACGGCCGTCGGGGAATTCAATAAAGGCGTATTGGGGGTTCGAGTGGAGTAGGAGCACTCTCTCCACTAGCGGGTCTGTTTTGTGTGTCCGGACGTGCTTCCGGAGGAGAACCGGGCCCGGTGTCCTCAACCAGGATGGGAGAGAAACCCCCATGGTAGTGCCCCTAGAGAAAACAAATAGTCGTTCGTGAGGGGTCTGGTTGGTGGTGGTGCATAGGATGGACCTAATTACATGGAGCGCATCGGGGAGGACCTCCTGCCAGTGGGAGGTCGGGAGATTCCTGGACCGGAGGGTCAGTAGGACGGTCTTCCAGACCATCGCGTTCTCCCTCTCCACCTGCCCGTTCCCCCTGGGGTTGTAGCTGGTAGTCCTGCTCGAGGTGAAGCCCTTGTCAAGCAGGTACTGACGCAGCTCGTCGCTCATAAAGGACGAACCCCTGTCGCTGTGTACGTAGCTGGGGAAACCAAACAGGGTGAAGACTCTGTGTGGGAGGTCATATCGGGGCACAGGATGGCAAAGGGGAAGCGGGAGAACTCATCGATGACGTTCAGAAAGTACACATTTCGATTGGTCGAGGGGAGTGGCCCTTTGAAATCGATGCTCAGGCGTTCAAAGGGCCGGAATGCCTTTACCAGGTGGGCCTTGTCTGGTCTATAGGAGTGCGGTTTGCACTCTGCGCAGATCGGGCAATCCCTGGTGATGGCTTTGATGGTGGGGAAAGGCAGATTTTGGGCTTTGACGTAGTGGACGAGCCGGGTGACCCCCGGGTGGCAGAGGTCATTGTGGATAGCCTTCAGGTGGTCGTCTTGCGTGTTGGCGCACGTGCCGCTGGACAGGGCATCTGGGGGCTCGTTGAGCTTCCCCGGTCGATATATGATATCATAATTATAGGTGGAGAGTTCGATCCTCCACCGCAAGATTTTATCATTTTTAATTTTGCCCCTTTGCGAGTTGTCAAACATGAAAGCAACCGATCTTTGGTCGATGATGAGGGTAAACCTCCTACCTGCGAGGTAGTGCCTCCAGTGCCGTACGGCTTCCACAATGGCTGAGCTTCCTTTTCGACTGAGGAGTGTCGAAGTTCCGAAGCGGAGAGGGTTCGGGAGAAGAAGGCGACTGGTCTCCCTGCCTGATTCAGAGTGGCGGCGAGAGCGACCTCTGAGGCATCGCTCTCCACTTGAAAGGGGACGGATTCATCCACCGCCCGCATGGCAGCTTTGGCGATGTCCTCCTTAATGCAGTTGAAGGCCTGGCGGGCCTCGGCTGACTGTGGGAAGAGTGTAGCCTTAAATAGTGGGTGGGCTTTGTCCGCATACTGGGGGACCCACCGGGCGTAATAAGAGAAAAATCCCAGGCACCTCTTGAGGGCCCTGGGAAAATGAGGGAGAGGGAGCTGTAAGAGGGGGCACATACGGTCCGGGTCGGGGCCCAGGACTCCATTTTCCACGACATAGCCGAGGATGGCTAGTCCGGTAGTGCGGAAAACGCATTTCTCTGTATTTTAGGTGAGATTGAGTTTCTGGGCGGTTTGGAGAAATCGGGGGAGGTTGGCGTCGTGGTCCTGCTGATCATGGCCACAGATGGTGACATTGTCCAAGTACGGAAACGTGGCCCGCAGCCCGTACTGGTCCACCATTCGGTCCATTGTTCGTTGGAACACCGAGACCCCATTCGTGACGCCAAAGGGGACCCGGAGGAAGTGGAAGAGGCGGCCATCTGCCTCGAACGCCGTGTAGTGGAGATCCTCCGGGCGGATTGGGACTGGTGGTAAGCAGACTTCAGATTCACCATGGAGAATATGCGGTACTGGGCGATCTGATTAACCATGTCTGCAATTCTGGGGAGGGGGTACGCATCGAGGTGCGTGAACCGGTTAATGGTTTGGCTATAATCAACCACCATTCGGAACTTTTCCCCGGTCTTGATGACCACCACCTGAGCTCTCCAGGGGCTGTTACTGGCCTCTATGACTCCCTCATGTAGGAGCCGTTGGACCTCGGATCTAATAAATACCCTGTCCACCAGACTATACCGCTGATGCGAGTGGCTACGGGTTTTCAGTTCGAAGTGAGATTAGCGAAGAGTGGAGGGGGGTCGATTTTTAGTGTCGCTAGATTGCAGATAGTGAGTGGAGGTAGAGGTCCGCCGAAGCTGAGTGTGAGGCTCTTGAGATTACATTGGAAATCGAGCCCGAGTAAGAGTGGGGCACAGAGGTCGGGGAGTACGTACAGCTGGAAATTAGAGTAGCTGGCGCCCTGAATCGTTAGGGTCGCGACGGTGCGCCCTTGTATGTGGACTGAGTGTGAGCCCGAGGCGAGGGAGATAGTTTGCCATGCAGGGAAGATAGGGAGCGAACAGCGTCTTACCAGGTCAGGATGTACGAAGATCTCGGTGCTCCCGGAGTCGAAGAGTGTCCTGTACCCATTGATTTTAACGGACATCATCACGCTCTGGAGGTGCTTCGGACGCGACTGGTCCAACGTGATTGCGTTGAATTGCGGGTAGTCGGCGGCTCGATCAGCTGTGCTGGAGTGGCCCCGTGATGACTGTCCGCTGAGGTCGTAGTCGTCGAGGTTCGGTTCGGTTGCTGGCCAAGATGGCGGCCCCAGTTGATCGCATGTGGCGGGTCCTGAAGGAGATGGCATCCAGAATGGCCGCCCCCGTGGATCGCATGTGGCGGGCGGCGAGGAAGATGGCGTCCAAGTTGGCGGCCCCCATGAATCGCACGTGGCCGGCCGCATGGAGGAGGGTTGCCAAGATGGCAATGTCAGGTGGGGGCGGAGTCGGCAGACACACTGCAGCATTACGAGGCCTGCGGGCCTGTGAGTTTGGAGGGCGAGTGCTCTGGACTGCGGGGGAGTTTGGAGTTTTTGATTTTGCCAGGCATACTCGGGCATAGTGTCCTTTGCGACCGCAGCTGCTGCAGGTCGCGTTGTGGGCCGGGCAGTGCTGCCGTGGGTGTTGGGGCTGGCCACAAAAATGGCACGCTGGCGCTCCATAGTGGGTGGGTGGCTGCGCGCGCAGGCCTGGGGCAGTCGCTGGTCGGGGGCCCACGATGGGGTTGCTTGGTCCGCGGAGAATGAGTTCAAACTGCGGAACGCGACCTCCATAGTCGTAGCTAACTCTACCGTGTCCTCCAAGTTCTGGGCCCCTTTTTCAAGCAATCGCTGGCGCACATAGTTAGACCTAAGCCCTGCAACGTATACATCACGTACAGCGAGTTCCATATGTTGGGAGGCTGTTATAGCCTGAAAATTACAGTCCCGAGCAAGGGCTTTTAAATCGTGCAGAAAGTCTTCTAGCGACTCTGCGGGGTGCTGGCGGCAGGTCATGAAAATGTAATCGGCCGCACGTACAGTCGGTCGAGCATAGCCAGGGCCTCAGTATATGAAGTGGTACAATTGAGTTGCGTAGAGATACGATGGCTCACCCGTGCGTGCAGTAGGCTGAGTTTCTGCTCTTCTGTAGTCTGATTCAGCCAGGTAGGCCTTGAAACATCGAAGCCAGTGTAGGAAGATTTCCTTCGCTTCTGCAGCCTGCGGGTCGAGTTCTAGTCGATCAGGTTTGAGGGCTGATTCCATAGTAGTTTTCTTCAAGTTTTCTAGGACTATTAAATTGATGTGACCATCAATTCACTAGAGACACGATTGGAAGTAAACTGTGGTTTTAATAGTATTACAACTGTGCCAGCCTGTGACCAGAGGAACTGAGAGCAGGCTTACGGCTGCAGCACTTTATACTTCCGGTAGTGGGAGGGGCCATGGGCTGAGCCATGGGCAGAGCCCTGTACAAGCTCCTCATTTCCCCCTATGGGCAGAGCCGCGCAACGGCTCACATACAGAGCCCACAAGGACATAATATAATGCAGTGCAATACAGTGTGAATTACCATAAAGTATAATTCACCACAATGAGTTCAAACACACATGTGTAGGTACACACCACAGACTCAGGCACATGCATACAGGTACATTTGAATGTACACTCATGTACACAGACACACAAAGCAACACACAAGTTACAGCAGAGTCACTGGATAATGAACAGGACAAGGAACCTGGCTATTGTCTCTCCTTCCTAACCTTTGGGTGGGGTGGGCAGTGTGTGGGGGTGGGGGGGGGGAGGGTGGAGGGCACTAGTTGTAGCAGCACCACCCCATCTTTGCTACCACCATTCCAGTCTTTAACCTTGCCCAACACATCAGCAGCTCTCCCAGGGCAGACCAGGGAAGTAAGTCGAGATCATTCCTACTTTCTAGGACTCAGTGACAATCTGGGAGGTGCATTTAACTCAAAGAGACACAGAGGGAGTTTGAAGTCTAGAAACTAACTGCAGCTTGGAAATTTACAGCTGGAATATAAAGGGCCATTGAGAGCCGGGGAATCAGCGCACCATCTAACCAACAATTGTCTGCTCTACATGCAGCGCAATGGGAATAGACAGTCTGGAACTTCAATCCATGTCTATTTTCCTTTTATTGAACAAGAGAGAGAGAGAGACGTGAAAAGTGGAGCAGCATTAGGCACGAGCACCGAGTCTAATCTGTCTCTCACAAACTGCAGAAACATTCATTACAGCCCCGGAGGTGACTCCTCAGTGACCTCCACCTCTCTCTGGGGACAGTTTTACTATCACCGAGGGCATAGCTAAAATTTTCCTCTTGCTCTTGCATCTCGGTCCAGTGTTCGGCTAACCTCAAAGGACACCAGGAGGCTGGTGGTTAATTTTAGATGCCATGGAGCGTGCGTATGTGTGTGTATGGGGGAAGGGGGGGGAATACAGATACAGAATATGTCCCATCCTTGTGTGTACTATCCATAAAGCGAAGGGAAAAGGGTTAACTCGCTGTTGGAGGTTGTGTGGGCGAGAGCAGCCTGGCTCTGACTCACTCCAGTCAGATTTCTCAATCCCATACACCAGTTAAAGTTGCCATTTCACTATTTGTGCCTTGATCAGGGCAAAGTTTTAGTTATTTTGTTCACTCTACACGTTGTTTGTTATTCCTGACCTTTTTTTACATTTTTCACACAATGAGCTTGCATCTGTGAACCCTTGTCGATTCTCGTCCATTCCTCACCCTCAACATGTGAAACTGCATTCATTTAGAGCTCAACCTGCTCACTAAGTGGGTTAGCCATGGCTCATTATGGGAAGCACTTTGTCTGAAGGTTGTGGATACAAATCCCACACCAGAAACCTGGACACATAATCCAAACTGATGTTGTACTGAGGGAGTGCTGCATTGTTTGTCGAATTGGACTTTTGAATTCTTCCGGGTACAGGAAGGTGGGATTAGAAAGGGCACCTGGGTGTCCTCGGGCTGGCATGGACAGGATGGGCCGAATGGCCACTTTCTCCTTTTCTATGATTCTATGACTTTAAACCAATAGTTTGGCCTCCAAGAGGCTAGTAAACTGTCCCAAAACCTCTTTGAATAAGTAGAGGGGATTCTCCCAGGCATGTCCCCAGGGGTCAATATCTACCCATTAACTAGTGTCACTGAATAGATTGGTCATTCTCAACTTGTTGTTTGTGGGAGCTTGCTGTGTGGACGTTTGCTACCAGTTCCCCATCGTTCCAGCAGGGTCCACACCATAAAAGAAAGTCATTGGCTGTAAAGCACTTTGGGATGCCTGAGCCTGTGAAGGGCGCTATAGAAATGCAAGTTCTTCATTTCTCTTCTCGTTGCCCTTGGTTGAATTGTCCTGGCAAATTTGTCGAACTAACAATGTTCGCCTAAAAAAGCAGGGACACCTTCTGCCTGGGGTGCTGCTACCTCGGTGTGTGTGTGTGTGTGTTAGCCTGGTGTAGGCGGAGAGCAGAGGAAGCAGCCGGCAGCACCGCTCACTCAGGGTTTGGGCGTTGGGAGACTGTTAAATGGACCATTAACACAAGGGGTCGGGTTTTGTCGTTAAATATATATATATATATAATAATTTGCCGGGGGAAAGAAACACAAGCGATTTGAGAAAAGATCAAAAAGAATCTGGGGAATCAATTAAACAAACCGCAACAAGAAAACTCCATGTTTGTTTATGTGCGGTTTTAAACGAAATGTCATTTACAGGATCTATGTTTTTAATGCCCTCCCTCCCTTTTTAAAGAGTTTTCCCCTCCAAACGACCGAGGTATTGTTTAACATGTATAAAACGATCAAGTAATGTGGAGCAACAGGACACTTGCAGTGATTGTGGGGGTGTTTCTGACATATCTACTGCAGAACGGTGACCACCCAGCTTCTGAGCTGCAACCGCCTCAAGAATGTGAACAATTCAGATGCCTTTTAAACTATTCTGTTTGTCTCTGTGCACCTCGTACCGCGAGAGCTGATGTAACAGCTATTAGCCCAGCTGGGCGCTTCGCTGACAAACATTTAGCACATTCTGCTCCTCTCTCCAAGACATTGCGTCATTTGACCATAAACAGTCCATTCTCCCTGTCTCAAAGCAATATCATACTCAGGTGTTGTCCATCAAAGATCACAGAGCCAGAACAGATCAAAGGTGCATTATTCATTGTTTCAAATAATTCTCCCATTTATTTTTTCTTTGCCACGTGCTGGAGTTTGGGTACCACAAGTGTTTTCTGCCTCCCCCACCCCCCCATCCCAAGGGGCGTTGAGCCCAGACAGTGACCTTGAAAGCGTTTCCTACCATCGGCAGCCCTGGCTGAAGTCTACTCAACCAGCAAAGGCTCCTTACAGATTTACCTGCCCAGTAGCGACCTGGGCAACGCATTCCCAATTATAGAGTTCAGGACAAGTCAAGGAAGTCAGTTTGGTAATTCTACAATCAATCAGGAGACTTGGGAATTAAACTTTGAATGGAAGGGTTGGTCACGTTGTAATCATGGAGAAAAGACAGTGATCATGCGGCCTATCGTTCCTGTGCTAGCTCTTTGGTCGAGAATTAGTCCAATTCCCCCTGCTCTTTCCCCATGACCTTGCAAATCTTACCCTTCACATATTTTATCCATTTTGTTTCCGAAACTTAATATTGAATCTGCTTCTACCTCAGAAAGCAACGGGTCCTGACGGAGTCCCTGGTCATGTACTCAGATCCTACGCGGACCATCGCGGACACCTTCAACCTGGCCCTACTCCATTCCGAGGCTCCCACCTGCTTCAAGACGACCACCATCATACCGGTGCCAAAGAAGAGCCAGACAATGTGCCTCAATGACAATTCGATAGCCTTGACATCAATCGTTATGAAGTGCTTCGAGAGGTTGGTCATGAGATACATCAACTCCCGGAATGCCTTGATCCACTGCAATTCACATACCTCCACAATCGGTCCACTGCAGACACCATCCCCCTGGCTCTATACTCATCCCTAGAGAATTTCAACAATAAGGACTCCTACATCAGACTCCTATTTATTGACTACAGCTTTGCCTTCAACACCATAATCCCAGCCAAGCTCATATCAAAGCTCCAAAACCTAGGACTTGGCTCCTCCCTCTGCAACTGAATCCTTGACTTCCTGACCCATAGACCACAATCAGTAAGGATAAACAACAACACCTCCTCCACGATAGTCCTCAATACCAGGGCCCCGCAAGGCTGTGTACTTAGCCCCCTACTATACTCTTTATACCTCCTTGGACCTCCTTGGAGACCTCGAGCAAGCACCATTCGTCTGGTCCCCATCCATAGATGGGGACCAGATGAAACAGCATTCATGGCTGTCTCCCAGGGGATCGGAGGCACCCAGGTGCATGCCCTTTGGGCAACGTGGTACCCTAGCACTGCTGGTGCCACCCAGGCACTGTGGCACTACCATTTGTGTGTCAGCTTGGCATTGTCATGGTGCCCAGGTAGCACTGCCATTATGGGCGGGTTTAGCACACTGGGCTAAATCGCTGGCTTTTAAAGCAGACCAAGGCAGGCCAGCAGCACGGTTCAATTCCCGTACCAGCCTCCCGAACAGGCACCAGATTGTGGCAACTAGGGGCTTTTCACAGTAACTTCATTGAAGCCTACTTGTGACAATAAACGATTTTCATTTTCATTTCATTTCATACACACACGACAGTGTGCCAACATTTGGCTCCAACTCAATCTACACGTTTGCTGATTACACGACCATGGTGGGTCAGATCTCGAATAATGATGAGTCAGAATAGAGGAGGGAGATAGAGAACCTAGTGGAGTGGTGTAACAACAACAATCTCTCCCTCAATCTAACAATAATTCAAGTGTTTATTTTAAATTAATTAATTGGTGCTTAAATGTCACTCAGTGGGGTGCAGTGCTCCAACTGTGAGATGTGGCAGATCAGTGACGCTTCCAGCGTTACGGTCGACTACATCTGCAGCAAGCGTAACCAATGGCAGCTCCTCACAGACCGCATGGTTCAGTTGGAGCAGCAATTGGATGCACTTAGGAGCATGCAGGTGGCGGAAAGCATCATAGATAGGAGTTATAGAGATTTGGTCACACCCAAGGTGCAGGCAGAGAGATGGGTGACCACCAGAAGGGGCAGGCAGTCAGTGCAGGAATCCCCTGAGGTTGTCCCCGTCTCAAACAGGTATACTGCTTTGGATACTGTTGGGGGGGACTAGCCTATCGGGGAAAACAGCAGCAGCCAGAGAAGTGGCACCATGGCTGGCCTGATGATCAGCAGGGAGGGTCAAAGCGCAGAAGAGCAATAGTCATAGGGGACTCTATAGTCAGGGGCACAGATAGGCGCTTCTGTGGACGTGAAAGAGGCTCCAGGATGGTATGTAGCCTCCCTGGTGCCAGGGTCCAGGATGTCCCAGGACAGATAGCGGGCATCTTGAAGGGGGAGGGCAAACAGGGATAGGTCATTGTACATATTAGTACTAATGACATAGGCAGGAAGGGGCATGAGGTCCTGCAGCAGGTGTTCAGGGAGCTAGGCAGAAAGTTAAAAGACAGGACCTCTAGGGTTGTAATATCAGGATTATTGCCTGCGCCACGTGCCAGTGAGGCTAGAAATAGGAAGATAGAGCAGCTAAACACGTCGCTAAACACCTGGTGTAGGAGGGAAGGTTTCCGTTATCTGGACCACTCGGAGCTCTTCCGGGGCAGGTGTGACCTGTATAAGAAGGACGGGTTGCATCTAAACTGGAGGGGCATCAATATCCTGGCTGGGAGGTTTGCTAGTGTCACACGGGAGGGTTTAAACTAGTGTGGCAGGGGGGTGGGTACCGGAGCAATAGGTCAGAAGGTGAAAAAATTGAGGGAGAACTAGGGAACATAGCGAGTATGGCTCTGAGGAAGAGCAGACAGGGAGAAGTTGCTGAAAACAGCAGGACTGGTGGCCTGAAGTGCATATGTTTTAATGCAAGAAGTATAACAGTTAAGGCAGATGAACGGAGAGCTTGGATTAGTACTTGGAACTATGATGTTGTTGCCATTACAGAGACCTGGTTGAGGGAAGGACAGAATTGGCAGCTAAACGTTGCAGGATTTAGATGTTTCAGGCGGGATAGAGGGGGATGTAAAAGGGGCGGAGGAGTTGCGTGACTGGTTAGGGAGAATATCACAGCTGTACTGCGGGAGGACACCTCAGAGGGCAGTAAGGCTATATGGATAGAGATCAGGAATAAGAAGGGTGCAGTCACAATGTTGGGCGTTAACTACAGGCCACCCAACAGCCAGCGGGAGATAGAGGAGCAGATAGGTAGACAGATTTTGGAAAGGAGTAAAAGCAACAGGGTTGTTGTGATGGGAGACTTCAACTTCCCCAATATTGACTGGGACTCACTTCGTGCTAGGGGCTTAGACGGGGCAGAGTTTGTAAGGAGCATCCAGGAGGGCTTCTTAAAACAATATGTAAACAGTCCAACTAGGGAAGGGGCTATACCTGACCTGGAATTGGGGAATGAGCCCGGCCAGGTGGTAGAAGTTTCAGTAGCGGAGCATTTCGGGAACAGTGACCACAATTCAGTAAGTTTTAAAGTGCTGGTGGACAAGGATAAGAGTGGTCCAAGGATGAATGTGCTAAATTGGGGGAAGGCTAATTATAACAATATTAGGCAGGAATTGAAGAACCTAGAGTGGGGGCGGATGGTTGAGGGTAAATCAACATCTGACTAGTGGGAGGCTTTCAAATGTCAGTTGAAAGGAATTCAGGACGGCATGTTCCTGTGAGGAAGGATAAATACGGCAAATTTCGGGAACCTTGGATAACCAGAGATATTGTAGGCCTCGTCGCAAAGGAAAAGGAGGCATTTGTCAGGGCTACAAGGCTGGGAACTGACAAAGACAGTGTGGAATATAAGGAAAGTAGGAAGGAACTTAAGCAAGGAGTCAGGAGGGCTAAAAGGGGTCCGGAAAGTCTTTGGCAAATAGTGTTAAGAAAAATCCCACGGCTTTTACACGTACATAAAAAGCAAGAGGGTAGCCAGGGAAAGGGTGGGCCCACTGAAGGACAGGTGAGGAAATCTAGGTGTGGAGCCAGAGGAAATGGGCGAGATACTAAATGAATACTTTGCATCAGTATTCACCAAAGAGAAAAAATTGGTGGATGTTGAGTCTGAAAAATGATGTGTAGATAGCCTGGGTCACATTGAGATCCAAAAAGGCGAGGTGTTGGGCGTCTTGAAAAATATCAAGGTAGATAAGTCCCCAGGACCTGATGGGATCTGCCCCAGAATACTGAAGGAGGCTAGAGAGGAAATTGCTGAGGCCTTGACAGAAATCTTTAGATCCTCACTGTCTTCAGGTGATGTCCTGGAGGACAGGAGAATAGCCAATGCTGTTCCTTTGTTTAAGAAGGGTAGCAAGGATAATCCAGGGAACTACAGGCCAGTGAGCCTTACGTCAGTGGTAGGGAAATTACTGGAGAGAATTCTTCGAGACAGGATCTACTCCCATTTGGAAGCAAAAGGACGTATTAGCGAGAGGCCAGCACGGTTTTGTGAAGGGGAGGTCGTGTCTCACTAACTTGATAGAGTTTTTCGAGGAGGTCACAAAGATGATTGATGCAGGTAGGGCAGTGGATGTTGTCCATATGGACTTCAGTAAGGCCTTTGACAAGGTCCCTCATGGCAGACTGGTACAAAAGGTGAAGTCACACGGGATCAGGGGTGAGCTGGCAAGATGATACACAACTGGTTAGGTCATAGGAGGCATAGAGTAGCAGTGGAAGGGTGCTTTTCTGATTTGAGGGCTGTGACTAGTGGTGTTCCTCAGGGATCAGTGCTGGGACCTTTGCTGTTCGTAGTATATATAAATGATTTGGAGGAAAATGTAACTGGTCTGATTAGTAAGTTTGCAGACGACACAAAGGTTGGTGGAATTGCGGATAGTGATGAGGACTGTCAGAGGATACAGCAGGATTTAGATCGTTTGGAGACTTGGGCGGAGAGATGGCAGATGAAGTTTAATCCGGACAAATGTGAGGTAATGCATTTTGGAAGGTCTAATGCACGTAGGGAATAGTGAATGGTAGAACCCTCAAGTGTATTGACAGTCAGAGAGGTCTAGGTGTACAGGTCCACAGGTCACTGAAAGGGGCAACACAGGTGGAGAAGGTAATCAAGAAGGCATATGGCATGCTTTCCTTCATTGGCCCGGGGCATTGAGTATAAAAATTGGCAAGTCATGTTGCAGCTGTATAGAACCTTAGTTAGGCCACACTTGGAGTACATGTTCAATTCTGGTCGCCACACTACCAGAATAATGTGGAGGCTTTAGAGAGGGTGCAGAAGAGATTTACCAGGATGTTGCCTGGTATGGAGGGCATTAGCTATGAGGAGAGGTTGAATAAACTCGGTTTGTTCTCACTGGAACGACGGAGGTTGAGTGGTTACCTGATAGAGGTCTACAAAGTTATGAGGGGCATAGACAGAGTGGATAGTCAGAGGCTTTATCCCAGGGTAGAGGGGTCAATTACTAGGGGGCATAGGTTCAAGGTGCGAGGGGCAATGTTTAGAGGCGATGTACGAGGCAAGTTTTTTACACAGAGGGTTGTGGGTGCCTCGAAGTCGCTGCCGGAGGAAGTGGTGGAAACAGGGACGATAGTGACGTTTAAGGGGCTTCTTGACAAATACATGAATAGGATGGGAATAGAGGGATACGGACTCTGGAAGTGCAGAAGATTTTAGTGCAGATGGGCAGCATGGTCGGCACAGGCTTGGAGGGCAGAAGGGCCTGTTCCTGTGCTGTACTTTTCTTTGTTCTTTGTTGTTCAATGTCAGCAAAACTAAAGAGCTGGTCATTAACTTCAGGAAGCAAAATATTGTACACACCCCTGTGAGCATCAACGTGGCAGAGGTGGAGATGGTTAGCAGCTTGAAATTCCTAGGTATGCACATCACCAAAATCTGTCCTGGTCCACCCACGTCGACGCTACGAACAAGAAAGCACAACAACATCTTTACTTCCTCAGGAAACTGAGGAGATTCGGCATATCCACTTTGACTCTTACCAACTTTTACAGATGCACCACAGAAAGCATCCTATCTGGCTGTATCACAGCCTGGTACGGCAACTGCTCGGCCCAAGACCACACGAACTACAGAGTGTCTTGAACCCAGTCCATCACATGAACCCGCCTTCCATCCATTGATTCCATCTACACCTCCCGCTGCCTTGGGAAAGCGGACAGCATAATCAAAGACCCCTCCCACCTGGCTTATTCACTCTTCCAACTTCTTCCATCGGGCAGGAGATACACAAGTCTGAGAACACGCACTAACAGATTCAAAAACTGCTTCTTCCCCGCTGTTACCAGACTCCTGAATGGCCCTCTTGTGAACTGATTGGATTTCTTCACACATCTTCTCTACTACACTCCATATGCTTCACCCGATGCCTGTGTCTCTGTATTTACATTGTGTATTTATGTCTGCCCTATATATTTTTTTCATGTATGTAATGATCTGTCTGGACTGTATTCAGAACAATATTTTTCACATAACTCGGTACACATGACAATAAAACAAATCCAGTCCAAACCTTTGATACTACTATTTGTATCACATCAACCACAGCTTCCAGCTCGAGTTCTCACCTCAATCCTTTGCTGTTTCACTAAAATGACATCCAGCCTTACTATGGAAGGAAAAGAGTTCTTGCACGGGATTATTGAGAAAGAATTCATTAAATCTTTGAGAGAGAAACTTCAGAGATGCTTCTTCCAGCTTCTGAACCGAAAGCGAAACTAAAAGATCCCAGTCTGTCTTACTGGGGAGAGAGACATTCCAGAGAAATCAGAACTAATCATCACTGGTTACCAGCAAAGCTCAGCATTTTGAGTCAATTGATTGGCTGCCAGCAAAGCCAATCAAACTGAGTGTTCACTGATCTCTCCTGCCTGAAGTAAAGGCAAAGTCTGCATGAAAGGCACAGTCCATTAATCAGCCATGGATTTTAAAATATTATAACAAATAATGGGGGAACAAGGGTTAAACAGGAGGTTCCTTACATTAAAGAACTAGTCCTGCCCCTTGCCATGCTGTTCCAGTACTGAAGTAGTCTATGTCCATTTGCTGAAATACTAGGAAATATTCAGGCTTGAGCTGATAAGTGGCAGGTAACATTCACAACACACAAGTGCCTGGCAATAACCATCTCCAACAAGAGATCCAACCATATGAACTTGAAATTCAATGTTATTACCATTGCTGAATCCCCATGGACCTGAGGGTTACCATTGACCAGAACTGAACTGGAACATCTCAATTGTGGCTTCCTTAAGTGCTCTGGGATGGTAGGTTATCAAAACCTGTGGATTTACTGGCCTTCCATTTCCCCAACACCATTTCCTAATACTGATTTCCTTCAGTTCCTCCCCCCGCACTGTGTTCCCCAAAATTTCTGATATGTTAGTTGTGTCCTCCTTTGTGAGGACATTGCCAAAGTGTGCATTTTTGTGGTCAGCAGTTTCTTTGTTCTCCATTATAAATTCTCCTGTTTCTGACATTAGGAAGATTGTAGGTTGTGATTGTTGGAGATTAATCATCTCAGCCACAGGACATCGCTGCAGGAGTTCCTCAAGATACATTACTGGGCCCTACCACATTCAACTGTACCGTCAATGACCTTCCCTCTAACATAAAGTCAGAAGTGTGGATGTTCGTTTACAATTTCACATTGTTCAATACAGTTCACAACCGTGGGTGGTACGGTAGCACAATGGTTAGCACAGTTGCTTCACAGCTCCAGGGTCCCAGGTTCGATTTCCGGCTTGGGTCAATGTCTGTGCGGAGTTTGCACTTTCTCCCCATCCCATGTCTGCGTGGGTTTCCTCTGGGTGCTCCGGTTTCCTCCCACAGTCCAAAGATGTGCAGGTTAGGTGGATTGGCCATGCTAAATTATCCTTAATGTCCAAAAAGGTTAGGTGGGGTTACGGAGATAGGGTAGAGGTGTGGTGCTTAAATAGGATGCTCTTTCCAAGGCCGGTGCAGACTTGATGGGCTGAATGGCCTCCTTCTGTACTGAAACTTCTATGATTCAACCCCTCAGACATTGAAGGTGTCCATTCTTGCTTGCAGCAAGATCTGGACAACGTTCAGGCTTGGTCAGATCAGTGGCAAGTAATGTTTGTACCAAACAAGTGTCAATTCTGTATTGAGTAACTCTAATCCTGACTCCCTAAAGCCTGTCCACCCTCTACAAGCATAAATCAGGAGTGCAATGGAATACGCTCCACTTGACTGAATGAGAGCAGCTCCACCAAAACTCAAGGAGCTCAACATCATCCTACATATGAACACACTGCAGTAGCTGCAGTAGAAGGCCATTCGGCCCTTGAGCCTGCTCATCTCTCCTCATCTCTTAAAAAATAAAGTGACCCCTTATTTTTTAAAGTGACCCCTAGTTCTAGATTTTCCCACAAGAGGAAACATCCTCTCCACATCCACCCTGTCGATACCCCTCAGGATCTTAAAGGTTTCGATCAAGTCACCTCTTACTCTTCTAAACTCCATTGAATACAAATCTAATCTCGCAAACATTTCCTCATAAACAATCTGCCCATTTCAGGTATTAGTCTTGTAAACCTTCTCTGAACTGCTTCTAATGCATTTACATTTTTCCTTAAATAAGGCGGCCAATACTGTTCACGATACTCCAAATGTGATCTCACCAATGCCCTGTACAACTGAAGAAAAACCCCCCTTAGTTTTATAATCAATTCCCCTCACAATAAACAATAACATTCTATTCCCTTTCCTACTTACTTGCTGCAGCTGCATACTAACCTTTTGTGATTCATGCACTAGGATTCCCAGATCCCTATACATCTTAGACCTCTGCAATCTCTCACCATTTAGATAATAAGTTTTTTTTATTCTTCCTGCCACAATGGATAATTTCACGTTTGCCCACATTATAACCCATTTGCCAGATCTTTGTCCACTCACTTAACCTATCGATGTTCTATTGTAGCCTCCTTATGTCCTCTTCACAATTTGCATTTGTGGTAGCACGATCCTTCATGGGCCACATGACCGGCTTGGAGCCTATGGGGCCATGTGAACGTTCGCCTATCAGTTGTGTAGGCGCAGACCTGGCTGTCAGGTTTTGGTCAGAGTTAGCATGGGAGTTGTGGAAACAAGTCCTGTACAGTAGTTGTAGTGTTCCGTGTATATATTTCTTTCCAATTAAGGGGCAATTTAGCGTGGCCAAGTCACCTAACCTGCACACCTTTGGTTTGTGGGGGTGAGAACCACACAGACACGAGGAGAATGTGCAAACTCCGCATGGACAGCTAACCACTGCACCACCATGCCACCCAGGCCACCACTGCTTCATTTAGGGGACTTCTTACTCTTATACAATTCACATGCCACCACTGGGGTTACCCCGGCTGAGTTGTAAATGGGCAGGCAGTTCAGGACCTGGCTTGACCTTATTTTTCCAAATTTGCTGGAGAGGGGGGAGGCTAAGTGAGCCTCTCAGAAGACTACCACAATACAGCCAAGAAGGACAGGTTGTTTCAAACAGAAGATTAAGTGTATGTGCGGAACTTTGGTGGAGGACCAGAATGGTTACCCGGGAGAGTTGTTGCCAGGACTGAGTCAGTATCCTAAATCATAGACCTACAGGGCCATGAAGCTGGAAAACACGTGCATCATTTGAGAAGGAGAGAAACCGTCATCCCCACAAATGGGTAGGTGGACCCAATTCAGCTGCCAGTATACTACTTGCCAAGTTGTTGTGTTAGAACCGAGATCTTCTCAAGGGGAATAATCAGGAGCCACAAAAGGAATTGAAGAGGTAGTCAATACTGCCCCTACTTTGTACTCTACCATTTTGTCTGCTCTTGCTGTAGACTCAGATGCCTCCAGTTTGGAAAAGCCAGTTGCCAAATTGAGACGTTCAACAAGAGTTAGGAGGTCACCTGATAAATCTGCCTTATGAACTTTCCTTTGAGCTCCCTGAATGGCGATACATTTCCAAGTTGGGGTGGTGAGCGACTTGGAGGGCAACCTCCAGGTGGTGAGGTTCCCAGGTATCTGTTACTCTTGTCCTTCCAGATGGTATTGGTTGTGGGTTTGGGGAAGTGCTGTCTAAGGAGCCTTGGCAAGTGTTGCCTTCTTTACTTTGGGGTGAACCACAAGCTGTTTCTTATATCGACCAAATGACCACACAACCAGTATGTTAGCTCAAAAACACAGTTTATTAATAACACAAGACTTGTATCTCTATGCAATAACACGTGCTGCTCCGTACTAAACTACACCTAACAACTAAAATTACCTTTCCTTAACTTCGAGTGACCGGCACTGTGCGTGATAAGGCCTTTATCCGGGTCCATGTGGTCCATTTGGAAGTTGCTGGGTTCATCTCAGCAGGGCTCGTCCTTCAGGAATGGTCGCGGATCCTTGAACTTGGTTGTCCTGCTGCAGTTGGACGCACACAGGCCGGTCCCAAAAGAGGCAGATCTCTAGTGCGCTAGTGTGCAGGACTTTTTATCCTTCGTCTCTTTCGTGCCCTTTTGGGCGGTCCTTACGCCAGGTCCAATGGATTGATAGGGTTCTGGATCACCCTCATAGATCACAGCCAAAGCACGGTGGCCTAGTGGTTAGCACAACCGCCTCACGGCGCTGAGGTCCCAGGTTCGATCCCGGCTCTGGGTCACTGTCCGTGTGGAGTTTGCACATTCTCCCCGTGTCTGCGTGGGTTTCACCCCCACAACCCAAAAATGTGCAGAGTAGGTGGATTGGCCACGCTAAATTGCCCCTTAATTGGAAAAAATAATTGGGTAATCTAAATTTAAAAAAAAAAATAGATCACAGCCAATTAGGGGGTGGATACCTCGATAGCTGGGCGGGTCCCAGCTATCATTGTCCCTGGCACATAGGCCTTTCCAAATAAGGGGGGGTGACGCCGGTTAGTCTGCTACTGTTGTAACTCCTTGATTCAAACTCTATCGTCCTGGGGGAAATGGTGATCGACTCTTAACGGATACAAGTTTCAGCCAAGTCTGGTTTCTTTGCACAATACACAGAGGCTGTGTACCTGTCTGTGTCCCAAACTGACCACAATTCCCATGGTCCTTTGCAGGTGGTCATTTTACATGGCTACACAAGTTACTGCAGTTACAGGGGCTGGTTTAGCACACTGGGCTAAATCGCTGGCTTTTAAAGCAGACCAAGGCAGGCCAGCAGCACGGTTCAATTCCCGTACCCGCCTCCCTGAACAGGCGCCGGAATGTGGCGACTAGGGGCTTTTCACAGTAGTTTCATTGATGCCTACTCGTGACAATAAGCGATTTTCATTTTTTATTTCATTTCTTGCAGATGGTACACACGGCTGCCACCGTTCTTCATTGGCGGAGGATTTGAACGTTTGTGGAAGGGGTGTCAATCAAGTTGGCTGCTTTGTCCAGGATGGTGTTGAGCTTCTTTTTTTTTGATAAACATTTTATTGAGGTATTTTTGGTATAGGAACAACAAAATAAACAATATACATGAAACCATAAACATAATGCAAAAACAGTTTATCTTTCGGGTGTTGAACTTCTTTTTCCCTTTGTCCTGGAGGAAGGAAGGTCCGTGGGTCCGCCATCTTACCCTTCAGGTCAGCTTCCTCCTTGCCTCCGTCTCTCTCTCTTTCTTCCTCACCTGCTGGCCTCCCACACTTTCATTTTCTGCAGCCCGCTCTCCTCTTCTATTCCCGGCAGCCTTTCTGCCGCCTCCGTGGTCCCGCTATCACGGGGAAACAGCTGTTCAGACCCGCCGGAGTGAGAGCCCACCGAATGTGCGGCTCACTCGGACATCGCCGCCACCGGAAGTCCCGGGTGTTGAACTTCTTGAGTGTTGTTAGAGCTGCACTCAACCAGGCAAGTGGATGGGTTCCATTATTCCATTACACTCCTGACTTGTGCCTTGTAGATGGTAGACAGGCTTTGGGGCGTCAGGAGGTGGGTTACTCGCCGTAGGATTCCTAGTATTTGACCTGCCCTGGTAGCCACTGTATTAATATAGCTAGTCCTGTTCAGTTTCTTATCAAAGGGAACCCCCAGGATATTGATTGTGGGGTATTCCGTGATATTAATACCATTGAATGTCAAGGGATGATGATGGTTAGATCCTCTCCTGTAGGAGATGGTCATTGCCTGCCACTTGTGTGGTGTGAATGTAACTTGCCACTTGTCAGCCCAACCCTGAATATTGTCCAGGTCTTGCTGCATTTGGACATGGACTGCTTCGTTATCTGAGGTGTTGCGAATGGTGCTGCACATTTTGCAATCATTTGCAAACATCCCCATTCTTGATCTTATGATGGAGGGGAGGTCATTGATGGTCATCAGCTGAAGATGGTTGGGCCTCGGACACTCCCCTGAGGAACACCTGCAGTGATGTCCTATCTCTGAGATGACTGACCTCCAACCACCACAACTATCTTCCTTTGTGCCAGGTATGACTCCGACCAGTGGAGAGTTTTTGCCCCTGATTCCCATTGACTCCAGTTTAGCTGGGACTCCTTGATGCCATACTCAGTCAAATGCTGCCTTGATGTCAAGGGCAGTCACTCTCACCTCCCCTCTGGCATTCAGCTTTTTTGTCCATGTTTGAACCAAGTCTGTAATGAGGTCAAGAGCGGAGTGACCCTGGCGGAACTCAAACTGAATGTCCATGAGCAGGTTATTGCTGAGTAAGTGCTGTTGATAGCACTGCTGATGACTCCTTCCATCACTTTGCTGACAAAGGAGAGTAGACTGTATGGGCGGTAATTGGCTGAGTTGATTTATCTTGTTTCTTGTGTGCAGGACGCTTAATTTTCCATGTTGCCGGGTAGATGCCAATGTTGTAGCTGTACTGAATCAGCTTGGCTAGGGGTTCAGCAAGTTCTGGAGCACAAGTCTTCAGTACTATTGCCTGAATATTGTCAAGGCCTTTGCAGTATCCAGTGCCTTCAGTCATTTCTTGATATCACGTGGAGTGAATCGTATTAGCTGAAGATTGACATCTGTGATGCTGGGGACCTCCGAAGGAGACTGAGATGGATCATCCATTCGGCACTTCTAGCTGAAGATTGTTGCGAATGCCTCAGCCTTGTCTTTTGCACAGATGTGCTGGGCTCCTCCATCATTGAGGATGGGGATATTTGTGGAACCTCCTCCTCCAGTGAGTTGTTTAATTATCCACCACCATTCACGGCTGGATGTGGCAGGACTGCAGAGCTTAGATCTGATGCGTTCATTGTGGAATCGCTTAGCTCTGTCTATTACTTGCTGATTAATCTGTTTGGCACACAAGTTGTCCTGTGTTGTAGCTTTATCTAATTTTGACACCTCATTTTTTAGCATGCCTGGTGTTGCTCCTGACATGCTCTCTGCACTCTTCATTGAACCAGGGTTGACCCCTGGCTGGGTGGTAATGGTAGAGTGGGGGATATGCCGGGCCATGAGGTTACAGATTGTAGTTGAATACAGTTCTCTGCTGCTGATGGCCCACAGCCTCATGGATGCCCAGTCTGGAGTTGCTAGATCTGTTTGAAGTCTATTCTCATTTAGCACGGTGGTAGTGCCACACAACACGATGGAGGGTATCCTTAACATGAAGATGGGACTTTGTCTCCACAAAGACTGTGCGGTGGTCACTTCTACCGATACTGTCATGGACAGATGCATCTGCAGCAGGCGGGTTGTTGAGGATGAGATCAAGTATGTTTTTCCCTCTTGTTGGTTCCCTCACCACCTGCTGCAGTCCCAGTCCAGCAGCTATGTCCTTTAGGACCCAGCATGCTCGGTCTATGGGTACTACTAAGCCACTCTCGTGATGGACACTGAAGCACCCACTACCCAGAGCATGTTCTGCACACTTGCCACCCTCAGTACTTCCTCCAAGTGGTATTCAACATGGAGTACCATGGCGGCATGGTGGCGCAGTGGTTCGCACTGCTGCCTCACGGCGCCGAGGACCCATGTTCAATCCCAGCCCCGGGTCACTGTCCGTGTGGAGTTTGCACATTCTCCCCGTGTCTGCGTGGGTTTCACCCCCCACAACCCAAAGAAGTGCAGGGTAGGTGGATTGGCCATGTAAAATTGCCCCTATTTGAAAAAATAGAGTGCCCAATTAATTTTTTCCAATTAAGGGGCAATTTAGCGTGGCCAATCCACCAAGCCTGCACATTCTTTTGGGTTGTGGGGTGAAACACACACAAACACAGGAAGAATGTGCAAACTCCACATGGACAATGTCCCAGAGCTGGGATTGAACCTGGGACCTCGGCACCGTGAGGCAGCAGTGCTAACAACTGCGCCACCGTGCTGCCCCTGGACCAAGATTCATATCCAAAGTTGCTAGTGCTCGATCCAGATTCATTTTTTAAAAATCTTTTTATTGGCATTTTCAAAATTATATGCATTGCTGTTCGTTTTCATTTATTGAACAGTCACAAAGGTTCCTTCGTAGGTTTGTCTATTTACAGTCTGTCGCCGCCTGGCTCAGCATACAATCCTCCCAACCCCCCCTCCCCCACCCAGCCCCCCTCTCCTTGACCCCCCCCCCCCCCCCCCCCCCCCACCGGTCCCAGCCTTTTTCACTGCTGTTCACAATTTTTTCTTGCTGGGCTTTGCTACCTCACCTTGCTCCCCAACCACCACCCGCCCCACTCCCCAGTCCTCCCTCGCTTTCCTCTTTCTATCTTGTCCTGGCTATTTCCCCCTGGCTACTGGCTATTTATTTATTTATTTGTGTATTGGCCACAAACAGGTCTCGGAACAGTCGGGTGAATGGCTCCCATGTTTTGTGGAAGCCCTGTTCCGACGCACGGATGGTGAATTTGATTTTCTCCATTTGGAGAAATTCTGATAGGTCGGACAGCCAGTCTGCAGCTTTAGGTGGTGCTGCTGATTGCCAACCAAGCAGGATTCTATGGCGGGCGATCAGGGAGGCAATGGCAAGGGTGTCCGCCCTCCTCCCCATTAAGAGATCTGGCTGGTCTGATACCCCAAAGACCGCCACTTTCGGGCATGGCTGCACTCTCATCCCCACTACTTTGGACATTGCCTCGAAGAAGGCTGCCCAGTACCCAGCCAGTCTGGGGCAAGACCAGAACATGTGGGCGTGGCTGGCCGGGCCTTCTTGGTGCCGTTCACATCTATCCTCCACCTCCGGGAAGAACCTGCTCATTTGGGTTCTGGTCAAGTGGGCTCTATGTACCACTTTTAGCTGTGTTAGGTTGAGCCTCGCGCATGTGGAGGTAGAGTTGACCCTGTGCAATGCTTCGCTCCAGTGTCCCCACTCTATTTTGAACCCCAAGTCTTTCTCCCATTTCCTCCTTGTCATGTCCAGTTTGGTGTCGGCCCTCTCTAGCAGTCGTTCGTACATGTCACTACAGTTCCCTCTGCCTAGATGTCTGCGTCCTGTAGCTCTTCTAATGTCGTGGTGGTCACGGGTATGTCCTTGTCCCCTTCCGTAGGAAGCTTTTAAGCTGCAGGTATATGAGTTTGTTGCCTTTAGCTAGTTAGAATCTCTGCGTCAGTTCTTCCAGTTTGTGACCCTACCGTCAGTGTATGGTCCCTGACTGTCACTGTCCCCCCGTCCTGTCTCCATCTTTGAAGGTGGCGTCGGTGTGAATCTATGGTTCTCGATCCAGATTCATATATGGAGCCGTTGGTTCTTGATCCAGATTCATATCTGGAGTAGTTGGTGCTAGATCCAGATTCACATCTGGAGTTGTCGGTACTAGATCCAGACTCATATACAGAATTGTTGGTGCTAGATCCAGATTTATATCCAGAATTGTTGGTGCTAGATCCAGATTTATATACAGAATTGATGGTGTTAGATCCAGATTTATATCCAGAATTGTTGGTGCTAGATCCAGATTTATATCCAGAATTGATGGTGCTAGATTGAGATTTATATCCAGAATTCATGGTGCTAGATCCAACTTCGTATGCAGAATTCTTGGTGCTAGATCCAGATTTAGGGGCAGCACGGTAGCATGGTGGTTAGCATAAATGCTTCACAGCTCCAGGGTCCCAGGTTCGATTCCCGGCTGGATCACTGTCTGTGCGGAGTCTGCACGTCCTCCCCGTGTGTGCGTGGGTTTCCTCCGGGTGCTCCGGTTTCCTCCCACAGTCCAAAGATGTGCGGGTTAGGTGGATTGGCCATGCTATATTGCCCGTAGTGTCCTAAAACGTAAGGTTAAGGAGGGGGTTGTTGGGTTACGGGTGTAGGGTGGATACGTGGGTTTGAGTAGGGTGATCATTGCTCGGCACAACATCGAGGGCCGAAGGGCCTGTTCTGTGCTGTACTGTTCTATTCTATTCTATTCTATTTATATCTAGAATTGATGGTGCTAGATCCAACTTTGTATGCAGAATTGTTGGTGCTAAGTCCAGATTTATATCCATAATTGTTGGTGCTAGATCCAGATTTATGTACAGAATTGATGGTGTTAGCTCCAGATTTATATCCATAATTGTTGGTGTTAGATCCAGATTTATTAGTGTTTAAGTTAATTTGCTTATTGTTAATTTATTCTGTTGTTTATTGGGGTTGGGGGGGGTGGGGGTTTGTTATATGCGTTGTTACGGGTGCAGGGGATGTTTATTATTGTTATTATTGTATTGTTTTGTTGGTATATATTTTTCAAAACATTTCAATAAAAAATTTTTTTTTAAAAAAAGATCCAGATTTATATCTAGAATTGTTGGTGCTGGATCCATATTTATATCCAGAATTGATGGTGCTAGATTCAGAGTAGTATCCAGTGCGTCAGATATTAAATCCATGGAACTGATGCTGTTGCACCTGAACACTGCACCAACTATGCAGAGCACATCAGGAGTCAAGTATCACACCGCACTTCTACGAGTTTATAATTCTCTCCATGTTTCTAAAAAGGAGGATTCAGCTGGATCCCCACCCAGATCCCGATATCCGTCTCCTTTCTACCACCCCCCCCCCCCCCCCCTCTCTCTGCCAGTAGGTACAGGAGTTTGCATCGGCTCAACTGGTGCAGCAACCTTTGTCGAATTGCCTACCAAATCTGGAGCCACAGATGCAGAATGGAGGGAGGGGTGATGTTGGACCGCGCTGATCAACACACAAAGGGACATGGAAGAGCAGAACGTTTATTTAAAAATTGGCTTGCAGCTGTTTTGATCTGAGTCACATCTGCAAGGTTTCCAGATGCCAATGCAGGGTTGTGCCCGAACCCAGTGATGCCCTCTTGTGGAAAGTGCAAGTGCCGTGTTTAACCTTCTGTCACATTTTCCTGTTTAAAATAATGATATTAATTCATTAAGAACATCTCAGAGTAGTTAAACCGGACTCAAATCCTTTTCCCAATTTAAAAACAATGCTGCCGAAAGGCTGTCACTTATCTTGTTCCAGCGTAAAATGTAAAGTATTCATAAATAATTAACTCTGAATATAATAATTGGATATTAGGAAAGTGATTCTGTGATCTTGTCCCTGGGACTCGGCGTGTTTGTGTGGTTTAGAGCTGAATGATTTCACAATCTGATCGCAGACAGGAGAGTTCTTGTCCAGAGATTGTTGGTGTATTTTGCCGAGGTCAGTTTTATAATTTAGCATTTCAAAGTCAGTGTTCAGAAGCTGCTTGGGAATCTCTCAGATAACAGAAGGCTGCTGAGTGGTTATGCAGAATGACAATGGTGCCCCTTTGCAGACATTAGTGGGGGTTTGGGTGAATCCTGCCTCTGATTGAGGCTATTGCTAATCCTATTTTCAACTCTGAAGGTCTGGTAACAAATATTAAATATTTACAATATTGCGAGCAGTGGCTCAGCTCGCTGTCTCAATCGGTAGTGTCTGTCTGCAAAGGGGGCTCACCCTGAACTAGCTGTGGGAGGGGCTCTCAAAGGATTTCACTTTGAAGAGCGGGGCATTTCTCAATACTCATTCACAGATTGGTGAGAAAGTCGAGAGGTGGGGTCCTCACACTCAGACTTCTTTCCTTATCCCTCCCTCTCTTTCTCCCTCATGCTTTCATTTGCCCCCTCCCTCCCCCTCCTATCCTGTATCATTTTTTTATTTCTCACTATCTGCCTTTTCTACCTTATTTCTCTTCATCTGTCCATCTCTAATTTTCCTCCCCATCCCTCTATCTCTTTCTATCTCGCTTATTTCTCTCTATACCTCGTTGTTTATTTTTTGGTATCTCCCTATGTTTGTCTATACCTCCCTCGGGCTTTTTTCTCTCTCAACCCTCTCTATCTCTGACATTCTTTCTCGTGCCATTTATTTATTTTTCTCGATATATCGTTGTCTGCATCTCATTGCCTCCCACATTCTTTCTCTCTTCCTTCCTCTATCTCTTTCTCTCCATCTCTTCCTTTGCATCTCAGGTTCATAGTCAAGGGATTTCTGTGGCCCACCTTGTCTGGGGTATTTGGTACTTTCCCAAGGTTCCGTTCCTGGGACAGTCAGACCCATTCTGAGTTTCAGACAGGGGTGATCAGACACAGTTGGGGTCACTGCTCTGTAACAGTGATCTGGTAAACATCATCATCATAAATACTAACAAAATTAATTTTAAGTTTCAGAAGATCTGTGTAACTATTTCACTGAATTAATCTTTTGTGATGGTAGAATGTCAGGCAACGTTATGAATACAGCTTGTCGCCTTCTCAGTATAATTACAAATATTAATATTAATTAAGATTAATAAACAGAAGTGAGGGTCTGCAGTGCACCATCTGCCTGGGGGAGTGACTGTAGCTTGACAGAGTAAATGTCTGTCATTTACAGACATTTCACCTGACGGGGAGTCAAGAATTGGGCATCACAGACTGAGTAAGTGGTTAGTCATTTAAGATTGAGATGAAGAGAAATTTCTTCATTCATAGGATTGTGAATATTTGGACTTTATTTTCCATCAAAGAGAGCTGTGGAGGTTCAATTATTGAATATATTCAAGACTGAGATTGGAAGGCTTTGGGATATTAAGCCCCATCAATGGTAATGCTAGTCAAGAGGAGACGGTTAGATTATCTCTTGTTGGAGATGGTCATTGCTTTGCATGTGCTGCACAAGTGCTATTTGCTACATCACAGCCCAAGTCTTAAGGTTGTCGATATCTTGTATGCAGGAACAGATGTTTCAATGTCTGAGGAGTTGTGTATGATGCTGAACATTGTGCGATCATCAGCAACTTCTGACCATGCGATGGAGGAAAGGTCATTGATGAAGCATCTGAAGATGGTTCAGCGAAGGACGCTACCCTGTTTTTAAAAAAAATTAGAGTACCCAATTTTTTTTTCCTCAAGTGAGGGGCAATTTTAGCAATCCACCTACCCTGCACATCTTTGGGTTGTGGGGATGTGACCCATGCAGACACAGGAAGAATGTGCAAACCCCACACGGACACTGACCCTGAGGATGTCCTGGGGCACAGATGATTGGACTCCAACAACCATCTTCCTTTGTGGTAGACATGACTCCAACCAGTGGAGAATTTTCCTCTCTATTCCCATAGACTTCAATTTTGTTCAGGCTCCCTGATGCCATACTCAATCAGATGGTGCTTGATGTCAATGGCAGTCACTCTCATCTCACCTCCAGAATTCAGCTCTTTTGGCCATGTTTGGACAAAGGTTGTAATGAGATCTGCAGCCAAATGGTCCTGGTGAAACCTAAACTGAGCATCAGTGAGCAGGTTGTTGGGGAGTAATGCCCCTTGATATCACTGTTGCCAACACCTGCCATCATTTTGCCAATGATCAAGTGTAGACAGATGGGAGCGTGAATGACCAAAGTGGATTTGTCCTGCTCTTTGTGGGCAGGGCATGTGTGGACAATTTTCCACATTGTTAGGTAGATGCCAGTGTTGTAGCTGTATTGGAACAGTTTGGCTAGGAGTGCGGTAAGTTCTGGAGCATGTCTTCACAAGTACATGATATCATCAGGCCCCTTAGATTTTCCTGTGGGCAGTGACGCAGAGTGCAAAATTTTGTTACAAGCTTTAAGATTCCCTTTACTAAGTGGGAGAGGGAGCAACCTTGTGAAATACATCTCCAATAGCAACAGTGGATGTCTTGTGGTAATATTGCTGGAAGGTTTATGGATTAAAAATCTATAGATACTGTTACCTGAAAATTTGAGTTTATCTAGGCAGAAACCTTTTGCGAAATGTTTGTAGAACTACTTTTAACAGTGTAAATGTAATCTTGTGTATTTAAGGTTTTTAAAAACTTTTTGTTACTAAATGTTTTAATTTTATATTTAAAATCTCCAAAAGTGGTGTTGTAATTCTTGCTCCTGTCTTCAAGCGCACATACCTCGTTGTAATAAAATACAAATTGCAAATTGTTGTGATAGCTTGTAGAAGTTTCCCTTTGGGGTTTGGGCAGTCTGGCAATTACCAATTGTCATCTCATAACATCATTTTTAAGAAACCAAGGGCAGCACGGTGGCACAGTGGTTAGCATTGCTGCCTACGGCGCTGAGGACCTGGGTTTGAATCCCGGCCCTGGGTCACTGTCCGTGCAGAGTTTGCACATTCTCCCTGTGTCTGCATGGGTTTCACCCCCACAACCCAAAGATGTGCAGGGTAGGTGGATTGGCCACGCTAAATTGCTCCTTAATTGGAAAAAATTAATTGGGTACTCTAAATTTATTTATTTCTTTTTTTTAATTTTTAAGAAACCATCCAGCTCCTGGCATGCTATCCTAAATTCCTCATTGAACCTGGGTTGATCTCATGACTTAATGATAGAGTGATAGACAAATCAGGTCATAAGTTACAAATTCTGCTGCTGATGATTGCCCATTGCATCTCATGCCTAATGGCTGTGAGGAACTGATGACCAACAAGACAGGTACACAGACGGGTGGAAGCGGCTTCGTGCAGGGGCTCCAGTTTGGAAGCCCTGGTCACGGCTCCTCTACCGCTGCCGCCGGCCAAGTACACCACCAGCCCGGTAGTGGTGGCGACCCTGCGGATATGGGGCCAGTGGAGGAGGCATGTGGGGGAGATGGGGGGCATCTGTCTGGGAGCCAATCTGCGACAACCATCGGTTTGCCCCCGGCAGAATGGATGGGGGGTTCCGAGTATGGCGGCGAGCAGGGGCGGGAAGGGTGGGTGATATGTTCCTGGAAGGGAGCTTCGCGAGTTTGAGGAGCTTGGAGGAGAAATTTGGGTTGGTAAGGGGAAATTATTTTAGATACCTACAGTTGCGGGACTTTGTTCGTAGACAGGTCCCATCTTTCCCGTGCCTCCCGCCAATGGGGATCCTAGACAGAATAGTCTCTGGGAGGGACGAAGGGGAGGGTAGAGTCTCGGGTATTTATACGGTGCTCATGAGGGAGGAAGGGTCCCAGACAGAGGAACTGAAACTTAAATGGGAGAAGGAGATAGGCGGGGAAATGGAGGATGGGCTGTAGACAGAGGCCCTGAGTAGGGTAAACTCGACCGCGACATGTGCTAGGCTCGGGCTGATCCAATTTAAGGTCGTTCACCGGGCCCATATGACGGTGGCTCGGATGAGCAAATTTTTCGGGATAGAGGATAAATGCGCTAGGTGCGCGGGAGGACCAGCGAACCATGTTCACATGTTCTGGGCATGCCCTGAGCTGAGGGGGTACTGGGAGGGATTTGCGGGGGTCATGTCCCAGGTGCTAAAAACAAGGGTGGTGATGAGTCCAGGGGTGGCAATTTTTGGGGTTTCGGAAGACCCGGGCGTTCAGGGGGAGAAAGAGGCCGATGTGTTGGCCTTTGCTTCCCTGATAGCCCGGCGACGAATATTATTGGCGTGGAGGGACTCGAAGCCCCCGAAGACTGAGTGGTAGCTTGCGGACATGTCGAGTTTCCTGGGGATGGAAAAAATTAAGTTCGCCTTGAGGGGATCTGTGCAGGGGTTCACCCGGAGGTGGCAACCATTTATTGACTTCTTTGCGGGAGAGTGAGCGTCAGCAGGGGGGTGGGGGGGAGGGGGAGGGGGGGGGGGGGGGGGGTAGAGTAGAGTAGGAGGGAAAATATGGCGGGTAGTACCGGTGGGAGGGGAGCGGGCTTGTGCAATATGTTACGGTGGAAGTATTGAAAGTATGTGGATGTTTGCACATTTTTGCCTTTTTTGCTTCCTTTCTGATGATGTCTGTAACTGTTTATAAAGCCAAAAACTACCTCAATAAAATTGTTTATTAAAAAAAAAGACAGGTACACAGAGTACCCAATTCATTTTTTCAAATTAAGGGGCAACTTAGCACGGCCATTCCATCTACCCTGCACATCTTTGCATTGTGGGGACAAAACCCACGCAGACACGGGGAGAATGTGCAAACTCCACACGGACAGTGACCCAGAGCCGAGGTCGAATCTGGGACCTCGGCGCCGTTAGGCAGCAGTGCTATCCACTATGCCACCATGCTGCCCACTGTCAATCGTCTATACCCACACATTTCCAGCATCACTCTTGTAAATCCTCTCTGCATCCTCTCCAGTGCCAACATATCCTTTTTATTATAAGACAACTGGAGCTGCACACAGTGCTCTAAATGTAGTCTTACCAATCTCAATAAAGTTTTAGCATAACTTTCAATTCCTTCCTTCCAGAAGGCAGCACGGTGGCTCAGTGGGTTAGCCCTGTTGCCTCACGGTGCTGAGGTCCCAGGTTCGATCCCGGCTCTGGGTCACTGTCCGCGTGGAGTTTGCACATTCTCCCCATGTTTGCGTGGGTTTCGCCCCCACAACCCAAAGATGTGCAGGGTAGGTGAATTTGCCACTCTAAATTGCCCCTTAATTGGAAAAATGTACACTAAATTAAATTTTTAAAAAATTAATTCTGTCCTTCGAGAAATAAAACTTAGTGCTTGATTTGCTTTGTTTATGGCCTTGCTAACCAATGGCACAACTTTTAGCGACTGTTATATTTGTATTCCAAAGGGCAGCACGGTGGCCTAGTGGTTAGCACAGCCGCCTCACGGCGCTGAGGTCCCAGGTTCGACCCCGGCTCTGGGTCACTGTCCGTGTGGAGTTTGCACATTCTCCCCGTGTCTGCGTGGGTTTCGCCCCCACAACCCAAAAATGTGCAGAGTAGGTGGATTGGCCACGCTAAAATTGCCCCTTAATTAGAAAAAATAATTGGCTAATCTAAATTTATTAAAAAAAACAAAAAAAAATATTTGTATTCCAAGATCATTCTGTTCCTCTACCGCACCTAGACTTCTTCCAAGAAATAAGTGATATCCCTATTCTTCCTACCTCCCACTTTTATTCATTTTGCCAATTATTTTCCAATTCTCCAAGTTTATTAATTATTCCTGTAATTTTTGCAATCTTCCTCAATATTGACAATTCTCCAATTTGGTGGCCTCTGCAGATTTACAAAATTTGTTTTTGATTCCAATTCATTATGCAAAATGTGAACAGCACTGGTCCCAGCAATGATCCATGTGGAACACACATCCATCTTCTACCACTCAGGATAACTGGCAGCTATGCCATAATATGAAAAGCTTTCTAGGTATACCCTGTAAATTATAAAGACAAATCCAAACTGCCAATTAAGCCCCCATCAGCCTCTCTCAATCATCAGAAAAGTGATGGAAGGGAGTTATCAAAAGTGCTATAAAGCGACTTACACAGCAATATCCTGCTCACTGAAGCTCAGTTAGAGTTCCACCAGGGTCACTCAGCTCCTGACTTCATTACAGCCTTGGTCCAAACAAAAGAGCTGAGCTCAAGAGGGAATGTGAGAGTGAGTGATCTTGACATCAAGACAGCATTTGACCATATTGGCATTAATGCAAAACTAGAATCCATAGAAATCGGGGGGCAGCTGGAAGGGGGGGGGGGGGGGGGGGACTCGTTACTGGTTGGAGTCATTCCTAGCACAAAGGAAGATGGGTGTTGTTGCTGGAGGCCTGTCATCTTAATCCTCGGACATCACAGCTGGAGATTCTCAGGGTAGTGTCCCAGGCTTGATCATCCACAGTTACTTCAACAATTACTGTCCCTCCATCACAAGGTCAGAAGAAGGTGCTGATCAATGCAGCATTCACAATTCCTCAGATATTGAAGCTATCTGCGCTCAAATGCAGAAAAACCTGGACAACATTCAGATTTGGCCTGATTTGGATTGGGAGGTACAGTGAAAAGTATTGTTCTGCATACAGACCAGATGATCGTTCCATACATGAAAAATATAGGACATACAATAAATACACAATGTAAATACATAGACACAGACATCGGGTGAAGTAGACGGAGTGTAGTGCGACTCAGTAGAGAAGATGCATGGAGAGATCAGTTCAGTCCATAAGAGGGTCATTCAGGAGTCTGGTAACAGCGGGGAAGAAGCTGTTTTTGAATCTGTTAGTGCGTGTTTTCAAACTTTTGCATCTTCTGCCCAATGGAAGAGGTTGGAAGAGAGAATGACCAGGGTGGGAGGGGTCTTTGATTATGCTACCCACTTTCCCAAGGCACTGGAGGTGTAGACAGTCAAAGGATGGGAGGCAGGTATGCGTGATGGACTGGGCTATATTCATGACTCTGTTGTTTCTTACGGTCTTGGGCTGAGCAGTTGCCATACCAGGCTGTGGTGCAGCCAAATCGAATGCTTTCTATGGTGTATCTGTGAAAATTGGTAAGCGTCAATGTGGACATGCCGAATTCCCTTAGATTTCTGAGGAAGTATAGGCGCTGTTGTGCTTTCTTGGTCGTAGCAGGACGTGGGTGGACCAGGACAGTTTGTTGGTGATGGGCACACGTAGGAATTTGAAGCAGTCAACTATCTCCACCTCGGCACCATTGATGCAGACAGGGGTGTGTACGATACTTTGCTTCCTGAAGTCAATTACCAACTCCTTAGTTTTGCTGATGTTGAGGGAGAGATTGTTGTCATTACGCCATGCTACTAGGTTGTCTATCTCCTTCCTGTACTCTGACTCATTATTGTTTGAGATCCGACAAACTTGTAGATGGAGTTGTAGCCAAATTTTGCCACATGGTCGTGTGTGTATAGGGAGTATAGTAGGAGGCTAAACCTTGCGGGGCCCCGGTATTAAGGACAATTGGTGGAGGAGGTGTTGTTGTTTATCCTTACTGATTGTGGTCTATGGGTCAGGAAATCAAGGATCCAGTTGCAGAGGGTGGAGCCAAGTCCGAGGTTTTGGAGTTTTAATAAGAGCATGGCTGGGATTATGGTGTTGAAGGTGGAGCTGTAGTCAATGATTGGAGTCTGATGTTGGAGTCCTTGTTGTTGAGTTGCTCCAGGGATGAGTGTAGAGCCAGGGAGATAGCGTCTGCTGTGGACCGGTTGTGGAGATATGCAAATTGCAGTGGATCAAGGCATTCTGGGAGCATGGAGTTGATGTGTTTCATGACCAACCTCTCAAAGCACTTCATAATGATCGATGTTTCATAGAATTTACAATGCAGAAGGAGGCCATTCGGCCCATCGAGTCTGCACCGGCTCTTGGAAAGAGCACCCTACCCAATCTCCTACCCCTACCTCCACCCTATCCCCATAACCCAGTAACCCCACCCAACACTAAGGGCAATTTTGGACACTAAGGGCAATTTATCATGACCAATCCACCTAACCTGCACATCTTTGGACTGTGGGAGGAAACCGGAGCACCCGGAGGAAACCCACGCACACACGGGGAGGATGTGCAGACTCTGCACAGACATTGACTCAAGCCGGAATCGAACCTGGGACCCTGGAGCTGTGAAGCAATTATGCTATCCACAATGCTACCGTGCTGCCCTTGTCAAAGCCACTGGACGGTAATCGCTGAGGCGCATTGCCTGGTTCTTCTTTGGCACCGGTATGATGCCGGTCTTCTTGAAGCAGATGGGAACTTTGGAACAGAGTAGGGAGAGGGTGAAGACGTCCATGAACACATCTGCCAGTTAGCCCGTGCAGGATCTGAGTGCACAACCACGGACCCCGTCAGGACCTGTTGCTTTCCGAGGGCTCACTTTCAAGAAGGCCGATCTGACTTCAGTGGCTGTGGCCATGGGTATGGGTGTGTCCAAGGCTGCTAGTGCGACAATGGATTGTTGGTTTCTTGCTCAAAATGAGCAGAATGCATTGCGTTCATCTAAAAGGGGTGCACTGTTGCCGGAGATTCTGCTCGGCTTTGCTTTTTAACCTGTTATATTGTTTAAGCGTTCCCAGAACCGACGAGAGCCTGTGCCATTAGTCTGTGACTCTACCTTAGTCTGATAAGTGGCAAGTAACATTCATGCCAGGAAGCCTCCAACAAGAGAGAATCTAACCATCTCTCCTTGTCATCCAATGCAGGTCAGAGGCTAGGGATCCTGCAGCAAGTAACTCAACTCTTGACTCCCCAAAGCCTGTCCACCATCTACAAGGCACAAGCCAGGAGTGTGATGGAACACTCTGCACTTGCCTGGATGAGTGCAGCTCCAACAACACTCAAGAAGCTCAACACCATCAAGGACAAAGTGGCCCACTTCACTGATACACCATCCACCACCTTAAACATTCACCCCCTCCACCGCTAATGGCAGCAGTGTGTACCATCTACAAGATGCATTACGCTAACCAAAGCTCCTTCAACAGCATCTTCCCAAACTCACGACCTCTACTACTTAGAAGGACAAGGACAGGAGATATGGGAACGTAATCACCTGAAAGTTCTCCTGTTATGAGATTAAAATCCTGGAACACCCTTCCTAACAGCACTGCAGGTATACCTACACAACATAGCAGCAGTTCAAGAAGGAGGCTCACGACTACCTTCTCAAGGGCAATTCGAAATGGATAATAAATACTGGCCTAGCCAGTGACACCCACGTCCCCTAAACATTTTTTTTTAAAGGCTGCCCTTTGCTCACTCCCTGCCTTCTGCCTTAAATTCAGATGGCAATTCATTCTGCCATTTGTTCCCTGACTCCACATTCTCTAACCATTATCATTAGTTTATTATGGAGCACCTTTTTGAAGTTCCTTTGAAAATCCAGATAAATTACATTGACTGCATTACCATTGTCTAATCTCTCTGTTAGTTCCTCAATAAGTTTGGTCAAGGATGGTTTTCCCTTTCGAAATCAATGTTGACTAGTTTTAGATGTTCTTCTATTTTCCCCTTCAGGAAGGATTCTATTATTTTTCCTATTATTATATTAAGCTCGCGAGGGCAGCACGGTGGCACATTGGTTAGCACTGCAGTCTCACGACGCCGAGGTCCCAGGTTCGATCCCGGCTCTGAGTCACTGTCCGTGTGGAGTTTGCACATTCTCCCCGTTCGCGTCTGTTTCGCCCTCACAACCCAAAGATGTGCAGGGTAGGTGGATTGGCCATGCTAAACTGCCCCTTAATTGTGAAAAAATGAATTGGGTATTCTAAATTTATTTTTTTTAATATTAAGCTTGCTGCTCTATAATTCCCTGGACCAGGTTCCATCCCGCTTCTTAAATATAGGATTTCCATTAGCTATCCACTAGTCCTCTGACACTGTATCTTATTCCAGCAAATTATTAGTAATGCTGGTATCACTTTATCTTTTGCAGCTTGTAGATCCCCTTCTTTATTTTAAAGGCACGTATTTCATTTCTTATCTCAATGCCATGTTTACCTGTCCTATCTCTGGTACATACAGAAACAAAATAAATTTTCACTATTTCTGCCATCTCTATCATCACCTGTGGTATTATCCTGGCTATCCCTGGCTATCCCTGAACGGTAAAATTCCCATCACAGTTTATCTTTTTTTTAAATTAATTTTGCCTGTAGAATATGTTATTATTTTGTTTTACCAGATTGTACCAGAACTAACAGTCCAGCCAATTGAGCTAACACTCTACCTGCTACCTGAGTTTATTGCTACCTGATTTCATTTGTTCATGGAATGATAATGTCACTGTCAAAGCCAGCAATTGTTTCCAATTCCTAAGTACCATGAGCTAGCTTCTTGACCTGCTGCAGTCCCTCTCATGCATCTCTGTTGGAGTGATCTGAATTGGAGTGTATTTTGCCTGCATGTTCCTGTACCTGAGTGTATATACACCTGGATGGATCTGTAAATGAACATATCTCCACCTGAGTATCTGAACACACCGCTACTAGATTGTATCTGTATATTTGTACCTGAGTGCATCTGTGTATGAGTGTGTCTTTACCTGGCTGTATCTGTTCCTATCTGTATCTGAGTGTCTCTGTACTTGGGTGCATCTGTACCTGAGTAAACTTTTAAGAGAGTATATCTTTGCCTCAGTGTAACTTTATCCGGTTGTATTCCTACCTTAGTGTTTGTGTACCTGAGTGTATTTGTACCAAAGTGCATTGCTATCTGAGGGTATCTCTATCAAAGTATACCTGTAGCTGATTGTGTCTGTACCTGGCTGTAGTTGTATATGGGTATACTTGTAACTGAGCAAATTTATAACTCAGTAGATCTGTACCTGATCTGAATGTATCTGTACCTGGGTATGTGTAGCTGTGTATATCTGCACCTGAGTGTATCTCTTCTACATGTACCTATACCTGATTGTATCTGTACATTGGTGTGTCTGTATCAGAGATGTCTACATCACAGCAATCGGTACCAGAGTACGTCTGTACCAGAGTATATGTGTCCTGCTTCTATCTGTACCTGAGTATATCCCTTGCTCATCATACCTCTTCCTCTGTACATCTCAACACCTAAGTACACATCTACCTGTGCATACCTGTACATGTGTACATATCTGCCTGTGCATCTCTACCTTAATATAGTGCTATGAGTATATTGCTATGTGAGCACGTTCCAACTGAGTTTATCTTTTTTTAAATGAATTTACAGGATTTGGCGTCGCTGGTTAGACCAGCGTTTATTGCCCATCGCTAGTTGTCCTTCAGAATGTGGTGGTGAGTTACCTTATTGAATTGATGGGTCCCTGAAGTGTAGGTACACCCACGGTGCTGTTAGGGAGGGAATTCCAGGATTTTGCCCCAGTGACAGTGAAGGAATGGCGATATATTTCCACCAGGTTGGTGGGTGACTTGGAGGGGAGCCTTCAGTTGGTGGGGTTCCCAGTTATCTGCTCCTCTTGTCCTTCTAGATGGTAGTGATCATGGGTTTGGAAGGTGCTGCCTAAGGAACTTTGGTGAGTTCCTGCAGCAGATCTTGTTGATGGTACATATGCCTGCCACTGTGTGTCAGTGGTGGAGAGATTGAATGTTTGTGGAAGGGGTAGCAATCAAGTGGGTGGCGTTGTCCTGGATGGTGTTGAGCTTCTTGTGTTATCGGAGCTGCACTCATCCAGGTAAGTGGAGAGTATTCCATTACACTCCAAACTTGTGCCTGGAAGAGATCGAGATGGATCATCCACTTGGCACTTCTGCCTGAAGATTGTTGCGAATGCTTCAGCCTTGTCTTTTACACAGATGTTCTGGGCTCCTCCATCACTGAGGATGGGGATATTTGTAGAGCCTCCAGTGAGTTGTTTAATAGCCCACCATCTTTCACAGCTGGCTGTGGCAGGACTGCAGAGCTTAGGTCTGATGCATTCGATGTGGAATCGCTTAGCTCTATTACTTGCTGCTTATGCTATTTGGCACACAGTAGTCCTGTGTTGTAGCATCACCAGGTTGACACCACATTTTCAGATATGCTTGGTGTTGCTCCTGGCATGCTCTCTGCACTCTTCATTGAACCAGAGTGATCCCCTGGCTTGGTGATAATGGCAGAGTGGGTAAATGCCAGTCAAGAGGTTACAGATGGTGGTTGAATACAATTCTGCTGCTGTTGGCCCACAGCGCCTCGTGGATGCTCAGTCTTGAGTTGCTGGATCCGTTTGAAGTCTATCCCAGTAAGCACGGTGGTAGTGCCACACAACACGATGGAGGGTATTCTCAATATGAAGACGGAACTTTGTCTTCACAAGGACTGTGAGGTGGTCACTCTACTGGTACTGTCATGGACAGATACATCTGCGGCAGGCAGATTAGTGAAGATTAGGTCAAGTCTGTTTTTCCCTCTTGTTGGTTCCCTCAACACCTGCTGCAGTCCCAGTCTAGCAGCTATGTCCTTTAGGACCCGGCCAGCTCGGTCTGTGGTGGTACTCCCGAGCTACTCTTGTTGATGGACATTGAAGTCCCCCACCAGAGAATATTCTGCGCCCTTGCCACCCTCAGTGCTTCCTCCAAGTGGTGTTCAACATGGAGGAGTACTGATTCATCAGCTGATGGTGGCCGGTACGTGGTAATCAGCAGGAGGTTTCCTTGCCCATGTTTAACCTGAAGCTATGAGACTTTATGGGATGAAGAGTTGATGTTGAGGACTCCCAGGGTAACTCCCTCCCGACTGTATCCCACTGTGCCACCATCTCTGCTGGGTCTGTCCTGTCGGTGAGACAGGACATACCCAGGAATGATGCTGGTGGTGTCTGGGACATTGTCTGTAAGGTATGATTCTGTGAGTGTGACTATGTCAGGCTGTTGTTTGACTAGTCTGTGAGATAGCGCTCCCAACTTTTGCATGAGCCCCCAGATGTTTGTAATAATAATAATCTTTATTAGTGTCACTAGTAGGCTTACATTAACACTGCAATGAAGTTACTGTGAAAATGCGGCGACTTGGGGATTTTCACAGTAACTTCATTGCACAGAAGTAGGGATACATGTCAGTAGGTATACTGATGCATTCTTGCAAACATTACACTCAGGTGCATATAGATTCTGGTACAGATACATCCAGGTGCATATATAAGCATGCACAGGGGCGGCGGTAGCGTAGTGGTATTGTCACTGGACTAACAAGACTAGAGATCCAGGATAATGATCACTGCAGGTGGTGGAATTTAAACTCAATAAAATATCTGGAATTTTAAGTTTAATGACGACCATGAAACCATTTTCGATTGTTTATAAAACCCATCTGTTCGGGCACACAGAGGGAGAATTCGGAATGCCCAATTCACCTAACAGCACGTCTTTCAGGACTTGTGGGAGGAAACCGGAGCACCAGGAGGAAACCCACGCAGACACGGGGAGAACATGCAGACTCCGCACAAACAGTGGCCCAAGCCGGGAATCGAATCTGGGATCCTGGCACTGTAAAGCAACAGTGTTAACAACTGTGCTACCGTGCCACCCAGGAGTAAGGAAGACTATATGCGGTCAACAGGGCTGGGTTTGCTGTTGTCGTTTTAGGTCCCTGGGTCGATGCCAGGTGGACCGTCCAGTTTCATTCCTTTTTTCGTGGTTTTTAAAAATAAATTTAGAGTACCCAATTCTTTTCTTTTCCAATTAAGGGGCAATTTAGCCTGGCCAATCCACCTACTCTCCATATTTTTGGGTAATGGGGGTGAGATCCACGCAAAGATGGGGAGAATGTGCAAACTCCACATAGGCCAGGATCAAACCCGGGTCCTCGGCGCCGTGAGGCAGCAGTTCTAACCACTGCGCCCTCCTTTTTCATGTTTTAGTCGCCGTTGAATACAACTGAGTGGCTTACTCAGCCATTTCAGAGGGCATTTAAGAGTAAACCACCTTGCTGTGTATCTAGAGTCACATGTAGGCCAGACCAGGTAAAGACAGCAGATTTCCTTCCCTAAAGGACATCAGTGAACCAGATGGATTTTATAAACAATCGAAAATGGTTTCATGGTCGTCATTAAACTTAAAATTCCAGATATTTTATTGAGTTTAAATTCCACCACCTGCAGTGATCATTATCCTGGATCTCTAGTCTTGTTAGTCCAGTGACAATACCACTACGCTACCGCCGCCCCTGTGCATGCTTATATATGCACCTGGATGTATCTGTACCAGAATCTATATGCACCTGAGTGTAATGTTTGCAAGAATGCATCAGTATACCTACTGACATGTATCCCTACTTCTGTGCAACCCAACCTAAATGTCTCCCTATCTGATTTAATCTCTAAATGGTTGTATCTGTACCTGAATGTATCTCTATCCCTGAGTATCTCTGAACTGAGGATATCTGTATGGATAGTATCTAAACATGATCATCAAACCAGGAAAGGAGGAGATGTTTGAAAGGCTAGCTTTACTTAAAGTAGGTAAGGCACCAGGACCGGATGAGATGCATCCAAAGATACTGATAGAGATGAGTGTGGAAATATCAGAGGCACTGGTGATAATCTTCCACTCTTCCTTAGGCACTAAGCCAGCACACTGGAGAAAGAATGTTACACCCTTGTGCAACAATGGGTGCGTGGATAATGTTGGCAAATTCAGACCAGTCAGTTTGACTTCAGTAGTAAGGACTTTTCTGGAAACTACAATTCGGGGGGGGGGGAAATCAATCGTCACCTAAGCAGGTGAAGAATAATTAAGGAAAGCCAGTGTGGATACATTAAGGGAAAGTCATGGTTAACTAACTTGCTGGAGCTTTTTGAGGGAGTAACAGAGAAGGCTGATAAGGTAACATTGTTGAGGTGGTGTATGTGGATTTTCAAAAGGAATTTGATACAGTGCCTCAAACAGCCTAATGAGCAACATTCCAGCTCATGGAATAAAAAGGAAAGTAGACACTTGATAAGAGATTGGCTGAGTGACAGGAATCAGAGAGTAGTGAGAAATGGTGGTTTTTCAGATTGGAGGAAAGGGATCAGTGGTGGATCTGCCTGATTTATATTAATGACCTAGACTGTGGTGCTCAGGGCATGATTTCAAAATTTGCAAATGATACAAAGATTGCAAACATTGTCAACTGTGATGAAGATTGTCTTGAACTTCAAAAGGACATAGACATGTTGGTGGATTGCGCAGACAAGTGCTGTTCAATTCAGAGAAGAATGAGGTGATTCACTTTGACAGAGATAATATAAAATAAGGGGAGAAACTCTAAAGGGAGTGCAGGAAGAGAGGGACCTTGGTGTATATATACACAAGTCATTGAGAAAGCAGTTAGTAGTGTATATAGTATCTTAGACTTTATTAATAGGGACATTGAGTACAAAAGTAAGAAGGTCATGTTGAACTTGTATAAAACACTAGTTAATCATCTGGAGACTGTCCAGTTCTGCGGACCATACCTGAGGATGGATGTGAAGGTATCGGAGAGAGTACAGAGGAAATTCACAAGAATGATTCCAGGGATAAAGAACTGTAGCTGTGAAGACAGATTGGAAAGGTTGGGACTGTTTTCCTTGGAGAAAAGAAGGCTGAGGGGAGAATTGATCGAGGTATCCAAGATCCTGAGGGGTCTGGACAGGGTAAATAGAGAGAAACAGTTCCCACTCAAGAGAACATGAAAAACTAGACACAGATTCAACTTAATGGGCAAAAGGAGGAGACCTGATGTGAGGAAAAATGTTTTCACCCAGAGGGCGGTTGGTGTCTGGAACGAACTTCCTCAGAGGGTGGTGGAGGCAGGTTTAATCGAAGTATTCAAAAGGGAATTGGATTGTTATATGAAAAGAGAGAATGTACAAGATTACGGGGATAAGGCAGAGGAGTGGGATTAGGTAGAATAGTCTTTCAGAGATCCAGTACAGACTCGATGGGCCAAGTGGCCTTCTTCTGCCCTGTAAAGGTTCTGTGATTCTGAGTAAATATGTGCATTGTGTGTATCTGTACCTGAGGGGATTTATACCTGAAGTTATCAAAGTATAGGTGTGTGTGTCCTAGCATGCATTATGTGTTATTCATTTCCATCTGGTCTTTCTCTCTGGCAGCTGATTCAATGCTCCCCAACAATAAAGTGCCGAGGTTTAGTTTCCGCCCTTACCGGTGATGGTTTCCGTAGATTTCTGCCTCAAGGAACTGGAACCCACAACTTTCAAGATGCATTTATCTGCTGGGGGCAGGTTTCGAGTTACGGAGATTGGATTCAGGGCCAGTGGCTGTCAAAGCAGGGCAGTCAGGGTAAGGCTCTGTTTGTTGTGAGAACGGTTTGTATGTGATTTGGGTAAATAAAGCTTTAGGGCCTCTAAGTGTCTCATTTGCTACCAAACGTCGTGGATTTTTTTCAACAGTTTAATGTTTGGTATTTGGAGAGATGGCGACGGTTACCTGCTGACAGACAGCTCACAGAATAATTTGTGGACTCAAGAGATCAGTGCAGCTGCAGTGTGCGGAAGTGCGATTATGTGTGTTTAAGTGTGAATGCATGAGCGTGTGTATGTAAGAGTAATTATATGTGTGTGTAAATAGATTACATGTGTGTGTTAGTCTGACTGCATGTGTACCTCTGCTTTGTAGTGTTTGTGTCTTTTGGAATGTGAGTGGGGACTATGTCTCATCATCTGTGAGCATTTTATTGTTTGCAAGTGTTTTTGTAGATTTTACTACTACGTTGAGTGGGTCTTGGTAGATGCATTTTAGTTAGGTACCTGGGTGAAAATGTATTTTTATGAGGTATACACCTCCACCGAGTAATGTACAGTGAATCTCCCACAACAGTACACTTGTAGTAAATATTCCTCTCCCTGTAAATGGACTGTGAATATATCTGTGAAGAGGAATGATCTGCTAGGAGTATAAATGAATGAGAACACATGAGTTGAACTGAAGAATAAAAAAGGGGCAATCGCACTACAGGTCGTACGCAATGGAGTCCCAGTCAGAGGGGGATGAATAGTAATTATGTCAGAGAAGTTCACAAACAAGAGGGAAGTAATAACAGGGATTTTAATTACCCTCTGCATGGTTCTCACCCCCACAACCCAAAGATGTGCAGGGTAGGTCGATTGGCCACATTAAATTGCCCCTTAATTGGAAAAAATGAATTGGGTACTCTAAATTTATTTTTAAAAAGAGGGATTTCAATTACCCTGACAATAACTGGGATAAATTCAGTGTGAAAGGTATAGAGGGTGGTGCATTGTTAAAATGCATTCAGAATTTTTTTATCAATAAGTAGCAACCCCAACAAGAGAAGGGACAGTTCCTGACTTTGTTTTAGGGAATTGATCTAGACAGGTGAAAGGGGGAGCACTGGGACAACATTGTGGAAGGTAAATCTGTCTGTGTGTGCGTGCGTGCGTGCGTTTCAGAACAAATATGTTCCCAGAAAAAAAAAGGTATTTCCAAATGTAGACGTCCCCTGGATGTGAAAGAGCAGGAAAAGGAAAAGGTAAGAAAGGAAGCTTATGTCAAATATTGAGAGCTCAGTACTGCAGAAAGCCTTGGAGTATAGAAAGTGCAGGGGTGAAAGTAAAAAACAAAATTAGGAATGCAAAGAGAGGGCATGAGAAAAATATCAATAAGTAAAATCCAGGAAACCCCAAACATGTTTAATAACGACATCATAGCAAGAGGATAAATAAAGAAAGAGCAAAAAGGAGGCAGAAGATATGGCTATGATTCGTATTGAATACTTTGCATTTGTCTTCACAAACTGTGAAAAGTGAAATTAAGGAGGAGTGTGAAATATTAGATGAGATAAACATAGTGACAGAAGAAATATTATGGAGTTTAGTATTTTTAAAAATATTTTATTGGACTTTTAACATTTTATACATAAACAATTAAACAATAAAACATGCATTAACAACCACAACAAGCAAATATTAACCTCCTCCGCCAACAATCACAACCACCCCCCACTCCAATCCCACCCTAACAACTAACAGGGGCCAGATCTTTGAAATGTAATAAAAACGGATGCCATCTGCGGTAGAACCCGTCAATCGCTCCCCTCACCGTGAATTTAACCTTCTCAAGATAAAAAACTCCAAGTTACCCAGGCATGGTGCCTCCAACCCAGCAGAATCCCGGTGCCGAGGTCTCAGGTTCGAACCCGGCCCTGGGTCACTGTCCGTGTAGAGTTTGCATTCTCCCCGTGACTGCGTGGGTCTCACCCCTGTTACATTCCAGTGCGTTGCAATGATTGAGTCGGTGCACCAAAGAAATTCTAGTTTGTGACTAGTTAAGATTTATTAAATTACAATATCATGGGTATAAAACAATACTAATAACGAACTGTAAACAGTTAACAACTAGAATACAAGAGCTAATACAAAACAGGACTATCATCAACGACTCTTCACTCAGACTCCACAAGCTTGCAGTTGTGGTGTAGGTCACCTGCCACCTGCTGGTTGGAGGTCGAACATATTAACATACAGAATTGCTTATGCCTATCATTATAACCCCCACAACACAAAATTATGCACAGTAGGTGGATTGGCCATGCTAAATTGCCCTTTAATTGGAAAAAATAATTGGGTAATCTAAATTTATGAAAACGAACTCCGCAGAATTTGCTGCCGGGCCAACAATGAGGCAAAGATCAGAGAATCCACCATCACCCCAGAGATTCAACCATCACCCCAGAGAATCCACCATCACCCCAGAGAATCCACCATCACTCCAGAGAATCCACCATCACCCCAGAGAATCCACCATCACCCCAGAGAATCCACCATCACCCTAGAGAATCCACCACCACCCCAGAGAATCCACCATCACCCCAGAGAATCCACCATCACCCCAGAGAATCCACCACCACCCCAGAGAATCCACCATCACCCCAGAGAATCCACCATCACCCCAGAGAATCCACCATCACCCCAGAGAATCCACCATCACCCCAGAGAATCCACCATCACCCCAGAGAATCCACCATCACCTTAGAGAATCCACCATCACCCCAGGAATTCGCCATCACCCCAGAGAATCCCCCATCACCCCAGAGAATCCCCCATCATCCCAGAGAATCCACCATCACCCCAGAGAATCCACCATCACCCCAGAGAATCCACCATCACCCCAGAGAATCCACCACCACCCCAGAGAATCCACCATCACCCCAGAGAATCCACCATCACCCCAGAGAATCCACCATCACCCCAGAGAATCCACCACCACCCCAGAGAATCCACCATCACCCCAGAGAATCCACCATCACCCCAGAGAATCCACCATCACCCCAGAGAATCCCCCATCATCCCAGAGAATCCACCATCACCCCAGAGAATCCACCATCACCCCAGAGAATCCACCATCACCCCAGAGAATCCACCATCACCTTAGAGAATCCACCATCACCCCAGAGAATCCCCCATCACCCCAGAGACTCCCCCATCACCCCAGAGAATCTACCATCACCCCAGAGAATCCACCATCACCCCAGAGAATCCACCATCACCCCAGAGAATCCTCCATCACCCCAGAGAATCCACCACCACCCCAGAGAATCCACCATCACCCCAGAGAATCCACCATCACCCCAGAGAATCCACCATCACCCCAGAGAATCTGCCATCACCCTAGAGAATCCACCATCACCCCAGAGAAGCCTCAATCACCCCAGAGAATCCACCATCACCCCAGAGAATCCACCATCACCTCACAGAATCCACCATCACCCCAGAGAATCCACCATCACCCCATAAAATCCACCATCACCCCAGAGAATCCGCCATCACCCCAGAGAATCCACCATCACCCCAGAGAATCCACCATCACCCCAGGAATCCGCCATCACCCCAGAGAATCCACCACCACCCCAGAGAATCCACCATCACCCCAGAGAATCCACCATCACCCCAGGAATCCGCCATCACCCCAGAGAATCCCCCATCACCCCAGAGAATCCCCCATCACCCCAGAGAATCCACCATCACCCCAGAGAATCCACCATCACCCCAGAGAATCCACCATCACCCCAGAGAATCCAACATCACCCTAGAGAATCCGCCATCACCCCAGGAATCCGCCATCACCCCAGGAATCCGCCATCACCCCAGAGAATCCACCATCACCCCAGAGAATCCACCATCACCCCAGAGAATCCACCATCACCCCAGAGAAGCCTCAATCACCCCAGAGAATCCACCATCACCCCAGAGAATCCACCACCACCCCAAAGAATCCACCATCACCCCAGAGAATCCACCATCAACCCAGAGAATCCACCATCACCCCAGAGAATCCACCATCACCCCAGAGAATCCACCATCACCCCAGAGAATCCACCATCACCCCAGAGAATCCACCATCACCCCAGAGAAGCCTCAATCACCCCAGAGAATCCACCAACACCCCAGAGAATCCACCATCACCTCACAGAATCCACCATCCCGCCAGAGAATCCACCATCACCCCAGAGAATCCACCATCACCCCAGAGAATCCACCATCACCCCAGAGAAACCTCAATCACCCCAGAAAATCCACCATCACCCCAGAGAATCCGCCATCACCCCAGGAATCCGCCATCACCCCAGAGAATCCACCATCACCCCAGAGAATCCACCATCACCCCAGAAAATCCACCATCATGGATGGATGAGATATCTCCACTCAACCCAGTCAAAGGCCTTTTTTGAGTCCAAAGACACAATTAGCTCTGGCTCTGGCCCCACTGCCGCTGTAAGAACCATATTAAGTAACCGCCATGTTAAATTTCAGCTTCCTGCCCTTCACAAAGCCCACCTGATCCTTCCCCACAACCTCCAGGAGACACGGCTCCAATCTTAACGCTAAAAACTTCGCTAGAGGTTTTGTATCCACATTAAGCAGAGAAATCAGCCACTACCACCCACACTTTGTGGAGTCCTTATCCTTCTTTATGAGGAGGGAAATAGAAGTCCGCCTCCATGTCTCTGGGAGGGAATTTCATGCTAATGAATCATTAAACATCCCCAACACCAATGGGGCCAACTGATCCACAAATTTCTTATAAAATTCCTCCGGGAAGCCATCTGACCCTGGCACCTTCCCAGCCTGCATCTTCCCCAGAGCCTCCAACCTTCCCTCCAATTCTTCCCTCAACTCATCCTTCACCTGAGGAAACTCCAACCCCTCTAAAAACTTTAACATCCCTTGTCTGTCCTCCAACAGCTGAAGCTTACAAAGCCGTCATAGAAGAACTGAAACACACCATTGGCAGACACCAATCCCAGCATCTGCACTATCTCTCCAGCAGTTTCTTACCACCTTACCTGATGGGTGAAAAGGTGACTGGCCTTCTCCCCGTACTCTTACCCACCGCAGCTGATGCAGCACCAGGCCCGTGGACAACAGGCCAAACCACATTTGCAGCTTTTTCCTGCGTGCCCAAATATCTAGCATGGGTTCGCTCGCATACTCCCTATCCACCTCCAAAATCTCACCCACCAACTCCTGGCATGCCTGCCTTGCCTCCCTATCTGTATGAGACTTGTACGAGATGACCTCCCCGGATCACCAGCTTCAACACCTCCCAAACGTAGAGGCAACCCATTCTCATTCCATGTCATACAGGCCTTTATAGCGCAAGAAATCTGAGCACAAAACCCGAGGTCAACAAGCAGACCAACATCCAACCACCACTGTGTACACTGTACACTGCGCTCAACCCTCCTCCCGCATTGTACACTGCACTCAACCCTCCCCCAGCGCTGTACACTGCACTCAACCCTCCTCCAGCACTGTAAACTGCACTCAATCCTCCTCCAGACTGTACACTGCACTGAACCCGCCTCCAGCACTGTACACTGCGCTCAACCCTCTTCCAGACTGTACACTGCACTCAACACTCCTCCAGCACTGTACACTGCGCTCAACCCTCTTCCAGGCTGTACACTGCACTCATCCCTCCTCCAGCACTGTACACTGCGCTCAATCCTCCTCCAGCACTGTACACTGCGCTCAACCCTCTTCCAGGCTGTACACTGCACTCATCCCTCCTCCAGCACTGTACACTGCGCTCAATCCTCCTCCGGCACTGCACACTGCACTCAACCCTCCTCCAGCACTGTACACTGTGCTCAACCCTCCTCCAGCACTGTACACTGCACTCAACCCTCCTCCAGCACTGTACATTGCACTCAACCCTCCTCCAGCACTGTACACTGCACTCAACCCTCCTCAGGCACTGTACACCGCACTCAACATTCCTCCAGCACTGTACACTGCACTCAACCCTCCTCCAGCGCTGTACACTGCGCTCAACCCTCCTCCAGCACTGTACACTATGCTCAACCCTCCTCCAGCACTGTACACTGCACTCAGCCCTCCTCCAGCTCTGTACACTGCACTCAATCCTCCACCAGCACTGTACAATGCACTCAACCCTCCTCCAGCACTGTACACTGTGCTCAACCCTCCTCCAGCACTGTACACTGTGCTCAACCCTCCTCCAGACTGTACACTGCGCTCAACCCTCCTCCAGACTGTACACTGCACTCAACCCTCCTCCAGCACTGTACACTGCACTCAATCCTCCTCCAGCACTTTATACTGCACTCAACCCTCCTCCAGACTGTACACTGCACTCAACCCTCCTCAAGCACTGTACACTGCACTCAACCCTCCCCCAGCACTGTACACTGCACTCAACCCTCCTCCAGCACTGTACTCTGCCCTGAACCCTCCTCCAGCACTGTACACTGCACTGAACCCTCCTTCAGCACTGTACACTGCGCTCAACCCTACTCCAGCACTGTACACTGCACTCAACCCTCGTCCCGCACTGTACACTGCACTGAGCCCTCCTCCAGCATTGTACACTGCACTCAACCCTCCTGCCGCACTGTACACTACACTGAACCCTCCTCAGGCACTGTACACTACGCTCAACCCTCCTCCAGGACTATACACTGCACTCAACCCTCCTCAGGCACTGTACACCGGACTCAACATTCCTCCAACACTGTACACTGCACTCAACCCTCCTCCAGCGCTGTACACTGCGCTCAACCCTCCTCCAGCACTGTACACTGCACTCAACCCTCCTCCAGCACTGTACACTGCACTCAACCCTCCACCAGCACTGTACACAGCACTCAACATTCCTCCAGCACTGTACACTGCACTGAAACCTCCTCCAGCACTGTACACTGCACTCAACCTTCCTCCAGCACTGTACACTGCACTCAACCCTCCTCCCGCACTGTACACTGCACTCAACCATCCTCCAGCACTGTACACTGTGCGCAACCCTCCTCCAGCACTATACACTGTGCTCAACCCTCCTCCAGCACTGTACACTGCACTCAAGCCTCCTCCAGCACTGTACACTGCACTCAACCCTCCTCCAGCGTGGTACACTGCACTGAAACTCCTCCAGCACTGTACACTGCACTCAACCCTCCTCCAGCACTGTACACTGCACTCAACCCTCCTCCAACGTGGTACACTGCACTGAAACTCCTCCAGCACTGTACACTGCACTCAACCCTCCTCCAGCACTGTACACTGCACTCAACCCTCCTCCAGCGTGGTACACTGCACTGAAACTCCTCCAGCAATGTGCACTGCACTCAACCTTCCTCCAGCGCTATACACTGCTCTGAACCCTCCTCCAGCACTGTACACTGCACTGAACCCTCCTCCAGTACTGTACACTGCACTCAACCCTCCTCCGGCACTGTACACTGCACTCAACCCTCCTCCAGACTGTACACTGCGCTCATCACTCCTCCAGCACTGTACACTGCACTGAACCCTCCTCCAGCCCTGTACACTGTGCTCAGCCCTCCTCCAGCACTGTACACTGCACTGAAACTCCTCCAGCACTGTACACTGCACTGAAACTCCTCCAGCACTGTACACTGCACTCAAACCTCCTCCAGCGTTGTACACTCACCTCAACCCTTCTCCAGCACTGTACACTGCACTCAACCCTCCTCCAGCACTGTTCACTGCACTGAAACTCCTCCAGCACTGTACACTGCACTGAACACTCCTCCAGCACTGTACACTGCACTCAACCCTCCTCCAGCACTGTACACTGCACTAAACCCTCCTCCAGCACTGTACATTGCACTCAACCCTCCTCCAGCACTGTACACTGCATTCAACCCTCCTCCCGCACTGTACACTGCACTCAACCATCCTCCAGCACGATACACTGCATTCAGCCCTGCTCCAGCACTGTACACTGTGCTCAACCCTCCTCCAGCACTGTACACTGCGCTCAACCCTCCTCCAGCACTGTACACTGCACTCAACCCTCCTCCAGCACTGTACACTGTGCTCAACCCTCCTCCAGTGCTGTACACTGCGCTCAGCCCTCCTCCAGCACTGTACACTGCGCTCAATCCTCCTCCAGCACTGTACACTGCGCTCAACCCTCCTCCAGCACTGTACACTGCACTCAACCCTCCTCCAGCACTGTACACTGCGCTCAACCCTCCTCCAGACTGTACACTGCACTCAACCCTCTTGCAGCACTGTACACTGTGCTCAACCCTCCTCCAACACTGTACACTGCACTCAACACTCCTCCAGCACTGTACAGTGCGCTGAATCCTCCTCCAGCACTGTACACTGTGCTGAACCCTCCTCCAGCACTGTATACTGTGCTCAACCCTCCTCCAGTGCTGTACACTGTGCTCAGCCCTCCTCCAGCACTGTACACTGTGCTCAACCCTCCTCCAGCACTGTACACTGCACTGCACCCTCCTCCAGCACTGTACGCTGCGCTCAGCCCTCCTCCAGACTGTACACTGCACTCAACCCTCCTACACTGTACACTGCACGCAACCCTCCTCCAGCACTGTACACTGCGCTTAGCCCTCCTCCGGCACTGTATACTGCGCCGAACCCTCCTCCAGCACTGTACACTGTGCTCAACCCTTCTCCAGTGCTGTACACTGCGCTCAGCCCTCCTCCAGCACTGTACACTGCGCTCAACCCTCCTCCAGCACTGTACACTGCGCTCAACCCTCCTCCAGCACTGTACACTGCACTCAACCCTCCTCCAGCACTGTACACTGTGCTCAACCCTCCTCCAGTGCTGTACACTGCGCTCAACCCTCCTCCAGCACTGTACACTGTGCTCAACCCTCCTCCAGCACTGTACACTGTGCTCAACCCTCCTCCAGACTGTACACTGCGCTCAACCCTCCTCCAGACTGTACACTGCACTCAACCCTCCTCCAGCACTGTACACTGCACTCAATCCTCCTCCAGCACTTTATACTGCACTCAACCCTCCTCCAGACTGTACACTGCACTCAACCCTCCTCCAGCACTGTACACTGCACTCAACCCTCCCCCAGCACTGTACACTGCACTCAACCCTCCTCCAGCACTGTACTCTGCCCTGAACCCTCCTCCAGCACTGTACACTGCACTGAACCCTCCTTCAGCACTGTACACTGCGCTCAACCCTACTCCAGCACTGTACACTGCACTCAACCCTCGTCCCGCACTGTACACTGCACTGAGCCCTCCTCCAGCATTGTACACTGCACTCAACCCTCCTGCCGCACTGTACACTACACTGAACCCTCCTCAGGCACTGTACACTACGCTCAACCCTCCTCCAGGACTATACACTGCACTCAACCCTCCTCAGGCACTGTACACCGGACTCAACATTCCTCCAGCACTGTACACTGCACTCAACCCTCCTCCAGCGCTGTACACTGCGCTCAACCCTCCTCCAGCACTGTACACTGCACTCAACCCTCCTCCAGCACTGTACACTGCACTCAACCCTCCACCAGCACTGTACACAGCACTCAACACTCCTCCAGCACTGTACACTGCACTGAAACCTCCTCCAGCACTGTACACTGCACTCAACCCTCCTCCAGCACTGTACACTGCACTCAACCCTCCTCCCGCACTGTACACTGCACTCAACCATCCTCCAGCACTGTACACTGTGCGCAACCCTCCTCCAGCACTATACACTGTGCTCAACCCTCCTCCAGCACTGTACACTGCACTCAAGCCTCCTCCAGCACTGTACACTGCACTCAACCCTCCTCCAGCGTGGTACACTGCACTGAAACTCCTCCAGCACTGTACACTGCACTCAACCCTCCTCCAGCACTGTACACTGCACTCAACCCTCCTCCAGCGTGGTACACTGCACTGAAACTCCTCCAGCACTGTACACTGCACTCAACCCTCCTCCAGCACTGTACACTGCACTCAACCCTCCTCCAGCGTGGTACACTGCACTGAAACTCCTCCAGCAATGTGCACTGCACTCAACCTTCCTCCAGCGCTATACACTGCTCTGAACCCTCCTCCAGCACTGTACACTGCACTGAACCCTCCTCCAGTACTGTACACTGCACTCAACCCTCCTCCGGCACTGTACACTGCACTCAACCCTCCTCCAGACTGTACACTGCGCTCATCACTCCTCCAGCACTGTACACTGCACTGAACCCTCCTCCAGCCCTGTACACTGTGCTCAGCCCTCCTCCAGCACTGTACACTGCACTGAAACTCCTCCAGCACTGTACACTGCACTGAAACTCCTCCAGCACTGTACACTGCACTCAAACCTCCTCCAGCGCTGTACACTCACCTCAACCCTTCTCCAGCACTGTACACTGCACTCAACCCTCCTCCAGCACTGTTCACTGCACTGAAACTCCTCCAGCACTGTACACTGCACTGAACACTCCTCCAGCACTGTACACTGCACTCAACCCTCCTCCAGCACTGTACACTGCACTAAACCCTCCTCCAGCACTGTACACTGCACTCAACCCTCCTCCGGCACTGTACACTGCATTCAACCCTCCTCCCGCACTGTACACTGCACTCAACCATCCTCCAGCACGATACACTGCATTCAGCCCTGCTCCAGCACTGTACACTGTGCTCAACCCTCCTCCAGCACTGTACACTGCGCTCAACCCTCCTCCAGCACTGTACACTGCACTCAACCCTCCTCCAGCACTGTACACTGCGCTCAACCCTCCTCCAGACTGTACACTGCACTCAACCCTCTTGCAGCACTGTACACTGTGCTCAACCCTCCTCCAACACTGTACACTGCACTCAACCCTCCTCCAGCACTGTACAGTGCGCTGAATCCTCCTCCAGCACTGTACACTGTGCTGAACCCTCCTCCAGCACTGTATACTGTGCTCAACCCTCCTCCAGTGCTGTACACTGTGCTCAGCCCTCCTCCAGCACTGTACACTGTGCTCAACCCTCCTCCAGCACTGTACACTGCACTGCACCCTCCTCCAGCACTGTACGCTGCGCTCAGCCCTCCTCCAGACTGTACACTGCACTCAACCCTCCTACACTGTACACTGCACGCAACCCTCCTCCAGCACTGTACACTGCGCTTAGCCCTCCTCCGGCACTGTATACTGCGCTGAACCCTCCTCCAGCACTGTACACTGTGCTCAACCCTCCTCCAGTGCTGTACACTGCGCTCAGCCCTCCTCCAGCACTGTACACTGCGCTCAACCCTCCTCCAGCACTGTACACTGCGCTCAACCCTCCTCCAGCACTGTACACTGCACTCAACCCTCCTCCAGCACTGTACACTGTGCTCAACCCTCCTCCAGTGCTGTACACTGCGCTCAGCCCTCCTCCAGCACTGTACACTGCGCTCAACCCTCCTCCAGACTGTACACTGCACTCAACTCTCTTGCAGCACTGTACACTGTGCTCAACCCTCCTCCAGCACTGTACACTGCACTCAAACCTCCTCCAGCACTGTACACTGCGCTCAACCCTCCTCCAGCACTATACACTGCGCTCAACCCTCCTCCAGCACTGTACACTGCACTCAACCCTCCTCCAGGCTGTACACTGCGCTCAACCCTCCTCCAGCACAATACACTGCGCTCAACCCTCCTCCAGGCTGTACACTGCACTCAACCCTCTTGCAGCACTGTACACTGTGCTCAACCCTCCTCCAACACTGTACACTGCACTCAACCCTCCTCCAGCACTGTACAGTGCGCTGAACCCTCCTCCAGCACTGTACACTGTGCTGAACCCTCCTCCAGCACTGTATACTGTGCTCAACCCTCCTCCAGTGCTGTACACTGTGCTCAGCCCTCCTCCAGCACTGTACACTGTGCTCAACCCTCCTCCAGCACTGTACACTGCACTGCACCCTCCTCCAGCACTGTACGCTGCGCTCAGCCCTCCTCCAGACTGTACACTGCACTCAACCCTCCTACAGACTGTACACTGCACGCAACCCTCCTCCAGCACTGTACACTGCGCTCAGCCCTCCTCCGGCACTGTATACTGCGCTGAACCCTCCTCCAGCACTGTACACTGTGCTCAACCCTCCTCCAGCACTGTACACTGCACTGAAACTCCTCCAGCACTGTACACTGCACTGAACACTCCTCCAGCACTGTACACTGCACTCAACCCTCCTCCAGCGCTGTACACTCACCTCAACCCTTCTCCAGCACTGTACACTGCACTCAACCCTCCTCCAGCACTGTACACTGCACTGAAACTCCTCCAGCACAGTACACTGCACTGAACACTCCTCCAGCACTGTACACTGCACTAAACCCTCCTCCAGCACTGTACACTGCACTGAACCCTCCTCCAGCACTGTACACTGTGCTGAACCCTCCTCCAGCACTGTACATTGTGCTGAACCCTCCTCCAGCACTGTACACTGTGGTCAACCCTTCTCCAGTGCTGTACACTGCGCTCAACCCTCCTCCAGCACTGTACACTGTAGTCAACCCTCCTCAAGCACTGTACACTGCGCTCAACCCTCCTCCAGCACTGTACACTGCACTCAACCCTCTTGCAGCACTGTACACTGCGCTCAACCCTCCTCCAGCACTGTACACTGCGCTCAACCCTCCTCCAGCACTGTACACTGCGCTCAGCCCTCCTCCAGCACGGTACACTGTGCTCAACCCTCCTCCAGTGCTGTACACTGCGCTCAACCCTCCTCCAGCACTGTACACTGTAGTCAACCCTCCTCCAGCACTGTACACTGCACTCAATCCTCCTCCAGCACTGTACACTGCACTCAACCCTCCTCCAGCTTCAAATCCACCCAATGCGTAGCATGGTCCGAAATGACCACTGCCAACATGCACTTTTTACCCCAGGGAGCAAAGTCTTACCCATAACAAAGAAGTCGATCCTCGAGTATACCTTGTGCACCGGTGAAAGAAACAGAAAGTCCTCACCCCCCAGATTCACAAACTGCCACATATCCACCCCTCCCATCTCCTCCATAAATGCAGCCAACACTCTTGCCATCTCCGAAAGAGACAGGACCCTTGGCCTGGAGCGATCTAACTTTGGGTCCAAAACACAGTTGAAATCCTCCCCCAAAATCAGCTGCTGCACATCCAACTCCGGAATGGCAGCCAACAGCCGTTCCATGAACTTAACATCATCCCAATTCGGGACATACACGTTCACTAACACCACTTCTTTCATCTCCGATGTTCCTGTAACCATCACATAGCGACCACCATCCCTGTCTGGAAATGAACCTTCTTGCTAACCAAATTTGCTACCGCACCCCCACCCCCCCCCCCCCCCTCCCCCTTCACCTACTATTGAACCAGAAATGGAAAATCTGGCTCACGCAAGCCTTCTGCAACCTGAACTGCTCCCACACCTGCAGGTGAGTTGATGCAGAAACACCACATGGGCCCCCGAATAGGAAAAAACATTGCCCTCTTCACCGTCCTCCTTCCCCCCTCCCAACCCTTGCAAAGGCCTGCACGTTTCAGGTGATCAACCTTGTCGGACATCTCTCACCACATCCCCCCCCCCACTCCCCCCTTCACCTACTATTGAACCAGAAATGGAAAATCTGGCTCACGCAAGCCTTCTGCAACCTGAACTGCTCCCACACCTGCAGGTGAGTTGATGCAGAAACACCACATGGGCCCCCGAATAGGAAAAAACATTGCCCTCTTCACCGTCCTCCTTCCCCCCTCCCAACCCTTGCAAAGGCCTGCACGTTTCAGGTGATCAACCTTGTCGGACATCTCTCACCACATCCCCCCCCCCCCCACTCCCCCCCCCCTCTCCCCCCCCCCCCCCACTCCCCCCCCCTCCCCCCCCCCCTCTCCCCCCGCCCCCCCCCCCCCCCCCCTCAAGTCAGCCATCAGCATCGTGATTTAACGTCTCGACCCAAATTCCCGGATCCCAGGTCCACCTAAGATCGCCCCCAGTCCCATTCCTAAGGTGGGACAAAGAAAAATCCTTGGACACTATTCGCACTTCTCCCCACCTCCCCCAACCAGGCTCACACCCCCTCATCCCCCACATCACACAAACAGCCAGGCCCATTGTAACCCACCCCATCAGGCTCCACAGACCGCAGCCTGCCCCCCCCCCCCACTCCACACACAATCGCTAGCCTCCCCTCTCCCCATCGCTAACAATGTGGCCCCATCCAGGGCCCTCCTCCAATATTCCTTCAAAACCAACATCCACCCCCATCCCGTCTATTCCATATCCCCATCGACATGCCCACCCCCCACCATCATTAACAAGCCTCTATCTCCTCCAAAACCCACACACCCATCCCCTTGTTTTTACTAAAACACCCCCCTCCAAACTAGGTCAAAAACACCCAACACACAAATGCGCAAAGGCATATGTACAGTAGACAAATATCCCCCTTCTTACACAGAGTCACAAAGAGTCTTCCTCACAACTTCCCAACCTATCCTCCCTCATGAAGGATCTGTCTACTTTGGCATATCGAAAAAATGATATTTCGAGTTTATGGTGACCCGTAACCTCGCCGGATACACCACCCTAAATCGCACGCCCTTACTGTAGAAAACCACCTTTGCCCTGTTACAGGCCGCAAGCCTCTTCGCCAGCTCAGTCCCAATATCCTGATATATCCACACCATGTGCTCATCCCAGCCGATATTCCGAATCCTCTTTGCCCACTCCAAGACCCGCTCCTCTGTTGGTAATTATGAAAGTGGATAATCACCGCCCACAGTGGCTCATTCGGCCTTGGATTCTGCCGGATCGCCCGGTGAGCTGTCCAATTCCAGAGAGGGGAACTCCTCATCCCAGCCCACCAGCTAAGAAAACATTCCGAAAAGTACTGGGTCGGTTTCGAGCCCTCCAAACCCTCCGAAAGCCACCTCAACCTGAGATTTAACCGCCGTGACCTATTCTCCAGATCCTCCACCTTCAGCCTCAGGCCTTTGCTGTTATCCACCACCATCAGCAGGTTGGCCTGCTACGAGGCAAGTTGGTCCTTGTGCTGTGACAGGGCCTCCTCCACACCTTTCAATGTCTCACCCTGCACTTTGATCACATTCAAAGTCTTCACCAACTGCTCCTGAATCGGCCACAGAGCTTCCTTGACAGTGGCTTTAAAGGATTCTTTTATCTCCTTGCCCTGCCGCTCAAACTGTCGACCCATTTGTTTGCCAAACTTCTCAAGCTCGTGCGCCACTGTTACAGCCAACATGTCTAAAGTAATGTGCACGGCAGCCAACTTGCCTCTTTCACCTTCCTTCAACAGACTCCTCCTGAACTTTCTTTATGTTGGGCGTCTTTGTCGATGCTTTCAACATGACTCCATGGAGGAACAGTTCTCTAGACCCACAACAGGCATTTGGTCTTCAGAAATGCTTGAAAAAACAGGTACAAGGGATCAAAAACAAGGACTTAGCCGGGAGACACCTTCTGTGCTTGTTGCTCCTACATGACGTTACCGGAAGTCCACAGAGTTTAGCATCCTTGAAAGTGGATAAGTCACCAGGCCTAGAAAGTCCAAGGCTCAATTAACAAAATAAGTGTCAAAAAACAAGGAACGCAATAGTGGAGAGTCTGACCAGCATTTTCCAATCCTTGCTGGCCACACTATGGTGTCAGAGGGCTGAAGGACTGCTAACCATTGTACCATTGTTTAAAAAGGGAATGAGGGGCACTCCAGGAAGTTACAGGCCTGTCAGCCTCATTTCGTTGGTGGGCAAATGTTCAGAAAACGTTCTGAGGGTCAGTATAAATCATCATTTAGGGAGCTACAGATAAATCAAGGAGAGTCAACATGGATTTGTTTAGGGAAGGTCATATCTCACTAACTTGATTGGATTGTTTTCTTATTCGTTCCTGGGATATGAGCGTCGTTGAATGGACCAGCATTTATTGCCCATCCCTAATTGCCCTTGAGAAGGTGGTGGTGAGCTGCGTTCTTGAACCGCTGCAGTCCCTGTGGTGTAGGTACACCCACAGTGCTGCTGGGGAGGGAGGTGGGGGTGAGTTCCTGAGTTTTTACACAGCATCAGTGAAGGAACGGTGATATTTTTCCAAGTCAGGATGGTGTGTGGCTTGGACACGAACTTGCAAGTGATGAATGAATCTGCTGCCTTGGTCCTTGTAGTGTCTAAGGAGCCTTGGTGAGTTCATGCACTGCATCTTGTACTCACTGCTGCCACACGCGTTGGGCATGAAGGGAGTGAATGTTTGTGATGGGGTGCCAATCAAGTGGGCGGCTTTGTCCTGGATAATGTTAAGCTTCTTGAGTGCTGTTGGAGCATTTTTTTCTAATTCGTTCATGGGATGTGGCGTCACTGGGTGGGCCAGCATTACAGAGTTAACCGCATTGCTATGGATCTGGAGTCACATGTAGGCCAGGCAAGAACAGCAGATTTCCTTCTCTAAAGGACACATTAGTGAACCAGATGGGTTTTTACAGCAATCGACAATGGTATTCTGGCCGCGAGGTTTGCTAGTGTCACACGGGAGGGTTTAAACTAGTATGGCAGGAGGGTGGGCACTGGAGCAATAGGTCAGAAGGTGAAAGCATTGAGGGAGAACTAGGAAATAGGGCCAGTATGGCTCTGAGGCAGAGCAGACAGGGAGATGTTGCTGAACACAGCAGGTCTGGTGGCCTGAAGTGCATATGTTTTAATGCAAGAAGTATTACGGGTAAGGCAGATGAACTTAGAGCTTGGATTAGTACTTGGAACAATGATGTTGTTGCCATTACAGAGACCTGGTTGAGGGAAGAACAGGATTGGCAGCTAAACGTTCCAGGATTTAGATGTTTCAGGCGGGATAGAGGGGGATGTAAAAGGGGTGGCGGAGTTGCGCTACTGGTTCGGGAGAATATCACAGCTGTACTGCGGGAGGACTCCTCAGAGGGCAGTGAGGCTATATGGGTAGAGATCAGGAGTAAGAAGGGTGCAGTCACAATGTTGAGGGTTTACTACAGGCTACCCAACAGCCAGCGGGAGATAGAGGAGGAGATAGGTAGACAGATTTTGGAAAAGAGTAAAAACAACAGGGTTGTTGTGATGGGAGACTTCAACTTCCCCAATATTAACTGGGACTCACTTCGTGCTAGGGGCTTAGACGGGGCAGAGTTTGTAAGGAGCATCCAGGAGGGCTTCTTAAAACAATATGTAGACAGTCCAACTAGGGTAGGGGCTGTACTGGACCTGGTATTGGGGAATGAGCCCTGCCAGGTGGTAGAGGTTTCAGTAGGGGAGCATTTCGGGAACAGTGACCACAATTCAGTAAGTTTTAAAGTGCTGGTGGACAAGGATAAGAGTGGTCCAAGGATGAATGTGCTAAATTGTGGGAAGGCTAATTGTAACAATATTAGGCGGGAACTGAAGAACCTAGATTGGGGGTGGATGTTTGAGGGTGAATCAACATCTGACATGTGGGAGGCTTTCAAGTGTCAGTTGAAAGGAATTCAGGACCTGCATGTTCCTGTGAGGAAGAAGGATAAATACGGCAAATTTCGGGAACCTTGGATAACGAGACATATTGTAGGCCTCGTCAAAAAGAAAAAGGAGGCATTTGTCAGGGCTAGAAGGCTGGGAACAGACGAAGCCTGTGTGGAATATAAGGAAAGTAGGAAGGAACTTAAGCAAGGAGTCAGGAGGGCTAGAAGGGGTCACAAAAAGTCATTGGCAAATAGGGTTAAGGAAAATCCCAAGGCTTTTTACACGTACATAAAAAGCAAGAGGGTAGCCAGGGAAAGGGTGGGCCCACTGAAGGATAGGCAAGGGAATCTATGGGTAGAGCCAGAGGAAATGGGCGAGGTACTAAATGAATACTTTGCATCAGAATTCACCAAAGAGATGAAATTGGTGGATGTTGAGTCTGAAGAAGTGTGTGTAGATAGCCTGGGTCACATTGAGATCCAAAAACATGAGGTGTTGGGCGTCTTGAAAAATATTAAGGTAGATAAATCCCCAGGACCTGATGGGATCTACCCCAGAATACTGAAGGAGGCTAGAGAGGAAATTGCTGAGGCCTTGACAAAAATCTTTGGATCCTCACTGTCTCCAGGTGATGTCCTGGAGGACAGATTAGCCAATGTTGTTCCTTTTTTTAAGAAGGTTGGCAAGGATAATCCAGGGAACTACAGGCCGGTGAGTCTTACGTCAGTGGTAGGGAAATTACTGGAGAGAATTCTTCGAGACAGGATCTACTCCCATTTGGAAGCAAATGGATGTATTAGTGAGAGGTAGCACGGTTTTGTGAAGGGGAGGTCGTGTCTCACTAACTTGATAGAGTTTTTCGAGGAGGTCACAAAGATGATTGATTCAGGTAGGGCAATGGATGTTGTCTATATGGACTTCAGTAAGGCCTTTGACAAGGTCCCTCATGGTAGACTGGTACAAAAGGTGAAGTCACACGGGATCAGGGGTGAGCTGGAAAGGTGGATACAGAACTGGCTCGGTCATAGAAGGCAGCGAGCAGCAATGGAAGGGTGCTTTTCTAATTGGAGGGCTGTGATTAGTGGTGTTCCGCAGGGATCAGTGCTGGGACCTTTGCTGTTCGTAGTATATATAAATGATTTGGAGGAAATTGTAGCTGGTCTGATTAGTAAGTTTGCAGATGACACAAAGGTTGGTAGAATTGTGGATAGCGATGAGGACTGTCAGAGGATACAGTAGGATTTAGATCGTTTGGAGACTTGGGCGGAGAGATGGCAGATGGAGTTTAATCCGGACAAATGTGAGGTAATGCATTTGGAAGGTCTAATGCAGGTAGGGAATATGCAGTGAATGGTACAACCCTCAAGAGTATTGAAAGTCAGAGAGATCTAGGTGTACAGGTCCTCAGGTCACTGAAAGGGGCAACACAGGTGGAGAAGGTCGTCAAGAAGGCATACGGCATGCTTGCCTTCATTGGCCGAGGTGAGTATAAGAATTGGCAAGTCATGTTGCAGCTGTATAGAACCTTAGTTAGGCCACACTTGGAGTATAGTGTTCAATTCTGGTCGCCACACTACCAGAAGGATGTGGAGGCTTTGGAGAGGGTGCAAAAGAGATTTACCAGGATGTTGCCTGGTATAGAGGGCATTAGCTATGAGGAGCGGTTGAATAAACTCGGTTTGTTCTCACTGGAATGACAGAGGTTGAGGGGCGACCCGATAGAAGTCTACAAAATTATGAGGGGTATAGACAGAGTGGATAGTCAGAGGCTTTTCCCCAGGGTAGAGGGGTCAATTACTAGGGGGCATAGATTTAAGGTGCGAGGGGCAAGGTTTAGAGGAGATATGCGAGGCAAGTTTTTTACACAGAGGGTAGTGGGTGCCTGGAACTCGCTGCCGGAGGAGGTGCTGGAAGCAGGGACAATAGTGACATTTAAGGGGCATCTTGACAAATACATGAATAGGCTGGGAATAGAGGGATACGGACCCAGGAAGTGTAGAAGATTGTAGTTTAGTCGGGCAGCATGGTCGGCACGGGCTTGGAGGGCCGAAGGGCCTGTTCCTGTGCTGTACTTTTCTTTGTTCTTTTGTTGTTCTTTTTGGTTTCATGGTCATCATTAGACTTTTCATTCCAGATTTTTTTTATATTGAATTCAAATTTCACCATCTGTCATGGCAGGATTCAAAACCAGGTCACCAGAGCATTACTCAGGATCTCTGGATTACTAGTCCATCAGCAATACCACTATGCCACTGCCTCCCCTACCGCTGCACTCAACCAGGCAAGTGGAAAGTATTCAATCACATTCCTGACTTGTGCCTTGTAGATGGTGGACAGGCTTTGGGGAGTCAGGAGGTGAGTTACTCACCGCAGGATTCCTAGTCTGTGACCTGCCCTGGTAGCCACAGTATTACTATGGCTAGACCAGTTCAGTTTCTGGTCAATGTTAACGCCAGGATGTTGATAGTGGGGGAATTCAATGAAAGTGATGATAATGCCATTGAATGTCAAGGGACGATGCTTAGATCCTCTCTTGTTGGAGATGGTCATTGCCTGGTGCTTGTGTGGAGTGAATGTAAAATGCCACTTGTCAGCCCAAGCCTGGATATTGTCCAGGTCTTGCTGCATTTTGACACGGACTGCTTCATTATCTGAGGAGTTGCGAATGGTGCTGAACATTGTGCAGTCCTCCGCCAACATCCCCATTTCTAACCTTATGATGGAAGGCAGGTCATTGATGAAGCAGCTGAAGATGGTTGGGCCGAGGACACTACCCTGAGGAACTCCTGCAGTGATGTTCCAGGACTTAGGTGATTGACCTCCAACTACCACAACCACCTTCCTTTGTGCCGGGTCTGACTCCAACCAGCAGAGAGTTTTCCCACTGATTCCCATTAACTTCAACTTTGCTGGGGCTCAAATGCTTGCCTTGATGTCAAGGGCAGTCATTCTCACCTCACCTCTGGAGTTTCCCTCTTTTGTCCATATTTGAACCAAGGTTGTAATGAGGTCAGAAGCTGAGTGACCCCTGGCGGAGCTCAAACTGAGCAGGTTACTGCTGATAGCCCTGTTGATGACCCCTTCCATCACTTTACTGACAATCAAGAGTAGAATGATGGGGCGGAATGGCTGGGTTGAATTTGTTCCTGGGAAATTTTCCACATTGCCGGATAGATGCCAGTGTTGTAGTTGTACTGAAAGAGCTTGGCTAAAGGTGTGACAAGTTCCGGAGCACAAGTCTTCAGTACTATTGCCTGAATATGGTTAGGGCCCATAGCCTTTGCAGTATACAGTGCCTTTAGCTGTTTTGTCTTTCCAGTGAGAACAAACCAAGTGCCAGAACTGTATAAAACACAAGTTCACAGCTGAAATACTGTGTCCAGTTCCAGTGCCGACATTACAGGAAAGATGTGATCGCATTAGAGAGGGTGCCGAAGAGATTTACAAGAACATTGCCGGCACTGGAGAACTTTAGCAAAGAGAAAAATTGGATAGGCTGGTTGCTTTCTTGGTGGCAGAAGAGGTTGCGAGGAGATTTCATTGAAATATAAAAGTATAAGGGGCCTGGATAGAATGTGTAGGAAGAAACCTGTTTCTCTTAGCAGAGTGGTCATTAACCAGGGGGCAAATATTTAAAGTAATTGGCAGAAGGACCAACTGCGGCAGCAATTTGGCCTGTACAAAATGTCGGACAAGGCTCCCATCTGCAACAACCATAGGTTCAAACCAGCACCGACTGACGCCACCTTCAAAAGGTGGAGACAGGACGGGGGGACACTGACAGTCAGGGACCTATACACGGACGACAGGATCGCAACACTGGACGAACTGACAGAGGAATTTCAGCTAGCTGGGGGGAACGAGCTACGGTACCTGCAGCTCAAAAACTTCCTACGAAAGGAGACAAGGACGTACCCACAACCGCCACGACAGACACTACTGGAAGACCTACTGGACGCAAGTATCCTAGAGAAAGGGAACTGTAGTGACATGTATGGCCGACTGGTAGATAGGGACGACACCGTACTGGACGCAACAAGAAGGAAATGGGAGGACGACCTGGGGATGGAGATAGGGTGGGGACTCTGGAGCAAAGCACTGCATAGGGTCAACTCCACCTCCACGTGCGCAAGGCTCAGCCTGACGCAACTAAAAGTGGTACATTGAGCCCACTTAACGAGAAACCGTATGAGTAGGTTCTTCCCGGAGGTGGAGGACAGATGCGAGCGGTGCCAAAGAGGCCCGGCCAACCACGCCCACATGTTCTGGTCTTGCCCCAGACTTGTGGAGTACTGGACAGCCTTCTTCGAGGCTATGTCCAAAGTGGTGGGGGTGAGGGTGGAGCCATGCCCGATAGTGGCGGTCTTCGGGGTTTCAGACCAGCCAGATCTATTCCTGGGGAGGAGGGCGGACGCCCTTGCCTTTGCCTCCCTGATTGCCCGCCGTAGAATCCTGTTTGGCTGGCGGTCAGCAGCACCGCCCAGAGCTGCAGACTGGCTGTCCGACCTCTCGGAATCTCTCCAAATGGAGAAAATCAAATTCGCCATCCGAGGGTCGGACGACGGCTTCCACAGAACGTGGGAGCCATTCATGCAACTGTTCCGGGACCTGTTTGTGGCCAACGTACAAGAGGAAGAATAGTCGGGTGGCCAGGAATCAGGGGAAAATGGACGGGAATCGGGGGAGGGTAGCCGGGGGGGGGGGGGGGGGGGGGGGGGGGTTACGGGCTCGTTATGGGGGTTTGCTGGCAAGCCAAGGCCCAAAACCAAACTATAAATAAATGCCTATAAACATGTGCCTCGGCCATATTGGGGAATGTAAAATATGTATGCTGGCTAAAGGGGGCGGCCACAATTGTTGTTATGAAGATGCTTACCTGTAAATATTCATGCTAAATTTTTGTGTTTTCTTTTTTTTTCTCTCTAATAATTTGTAATTTGTCATATATAAAATATGAAACTCAATAAAAAACATTTATAAAACAAAAGTAATTGAGGTTTAAAAAATCACTTTGATGGTCTACTTCTTCGGCGATCACTCGCTAACGAGTATGATTGTCGACCTAAGAAACTCTGTGTTACTGGTCATGGGTTCTGTGGGTCCTTACATGGCTAATGAGCTCAATCTTACCCAGGGATGGGTTGGTAAAGGACTTGATTCTTCTCGAGGTTGAGACTGATTCTTTGGTATGCTTCGGCAAAGATTCCAAGCATGGCTTGGAGATTCTCTTCTGCCAGAGTCGGGATGGCGATGTCATCTGAACTGGCACAAGCAATGTCAGTGTCATTTTCTTCTTGGAGTTCAACCAGTTGAGGTTGAAAGGCTTTCCGTCCCACCTGTAGACGATGCCCACTCCACTGGTAAGCTTGTTCTTGACAAGGTGATGGATGATGTTGATGAAGCTGGAGGAAAGGGTGGGGGCATTGACACATCCCTCCTGGACTCCAGTCTTGGCCTTGAAGGTTTTGGTCTTATTTCCGTTGGTGAGGACTGAGGCCGGCATCTTGTCGTGGAGGAGTGGGAGGATGTTGATGAATTTCTCTTGTCAGCCGGCCTTTGACAGGGTCTTCCATAGTATTTCCCGACTGACTGAGTCAAAAGCCTTGGTCAGGTCAATGAAGGCCATGTAGAGTGGTTGATGCTGTTCCCAGTATTTCGCTTGAAGTTGCCGATCAGTGAAAATCATGTCCGCTATTCCGCGGTTTGGTTGGAAGCCACACTGGCTTTCTGGAAGGATTGATGACAACATCCCTGAGGTCGGCAGGAATTTCTTCCCTGTCCCAGATTTGCAGGAATAGCTGATGGAGAGGGTAGTGTGTGACTAGAACTCACTGTCTGGAAGGATGGCAGAGGCAAAAACTTTCATTGCATTTTAAAAATACTTGGACATGCACTTGAGTGCTGTAACCTACAAAGCTACAGGCAAGATCTGGGAAGTGAGTTTAGGCTGGATAACTGGATAGCTGTGTTCTGGCTGGTACAGACACAAAGGGTTGAGTTGCCACCTTCTGTCCCATAAATGTTCTATGTTTACCTTCTCATTAAATATATGATTAATATAGCAATAATGGCCACAGTTTCACATGAAATGTACAGAAAATATACCCCTCCACTTCATGAGATGCCTGGTCAATATACATCTACCCATCAAATATACAGTGAATATATCTTCCCATCAAATATATAGTGAAGATACTACCCCTGGGGAATGTGCAATAAAAAGTACAATGCGGGACTTCCGGTTGCGGCTATGACTAGCTAAGCCGCACATTTGGAAGCTCCTGCAACAAAGGTGTTTTTGGGCCAATTGGAGGGCCCCAATGGCGCTGAAAAAACGAATCCCGGTGGGGGAAGGTCCCCTGAGGAGAACTAGACCGATTTTATGGTCGGTACCCGGAGTGGAGCGGCAAGAAAAACGGCAGCAGCTCCCCAAAAAAAGCGGGGGAAGAAAATCAAATGGCGGCCGGCGGTGCATCGGAGGAGTGGAAGAAATGGGCGGAGGAGCAGCAGGCCGCTCTCCTCCGTTTTTTCACGGAGATGAAAGTGGAGCTCTTAGAGTCCATGAACGCGACGGCCACCAGGTTGGTGGGAGCCCAGGCGATCCAAGAGGCGTCGATTAAAGATCTGCAGCAGGAGATGACCGCGAGGGAGGAGGAGGCCACAGTCATCGGGGCAAAGGTGGAGGTGCGCGAGGCACTCCACATGAAGTGGCAGAGCCGCTTCGAGGAGCTGGACACTCGGATGAGGAGGAAAAATTTGAGGATCCTGGGCCTGGAAGAAGGCCTGGAGGGGTCGGATCTCCCGGGATATGTGGCGGAGATGTTGAGCTCCCTGATGGGGGAAGGGGCCGGTCCGGCGCCCCTGGAATTGGAAGAGGCATACCGGGTCATGGCCAGGAGGCCTAGGGCAAACGAGCCCCCGAGGGCGGTGCTGGTGCGGTTCCAGCGGCTAAGTGATCGAGAGAAAGTCCTGAGGTGGGCAAAAGGGAGAAAAGCAGCAAGTGGCAGAACTCGACGGTAAGGGTGTACCAGGACTGGAGTGCGGAGGTGGCAAAGCGGCGGGCCCGGTACAACCGGACAAAGGCGGTGCTACACGCGAAAAAGATCAAATTTGGAATGCTGCAACCGGCGCGCTTGTGGGTCACCTACAAGGACCAACATCATTATTTCGAGTCCCCAGAGGAGGCCTGGACCTTTGTACAAGAGGAAAAGTTGGACACGAACTAAAACCTGGGAGCACCGGCGGTCGTAGCCGCCGGGGGACTCTTGATTGAGCAAGTGGCCCTTTTCTTTTTCAGGCCAGGTCGGAACTGGGTAACAGTTTCGTGGATTGTTTGGGGGTGTTTTTTCTCGAACGGTTGACTTTCTGAATATTTTGAAGGTTTCGAGTTGTTGGGTGTTTCTGTATATTTGTACTGTTGAAATCTCTATTGTGGGTCGTTGGCTTCTTATGGGGTGTTTTTTTTCCCGTTTCCAATTCCCTTAGTTATTTACCCCTCTTACCCTTTTTCTTTGGGTGCTTGGGGGGGTTTTTTGTTCTTTTTTCTTTTCGGGTTATGGTTATCTGCGGTTATTTATACGTTTGATGGAGGGTGATGGTTGGGCACACTGTTAGTTGATAGTTAGTTAATTATTTTGTTATTTAAGTATGTAGTTAAGTATTTATGTTTTTAGTTGCCATTGGGTATTTATATCGTTAAGTGGGGGAGAGGGGAGGGGGGGAGCGGGTTGTTTATGCGGGTCTTTCTCGGGGGTTTTAAGGGGATCTTTCACGGGCGCAGATGGGGTGAACCGGGAGGAGTCGGAATGTGGCAGGAGCAGCCGGGTCAGCGGAGACCAGCTGACTCTCGGGAGTACGATGTGGGTACATCGCGGCTAGGAGGGGTCCTAGCCAGGGGGGGGGGGGGGGGGGGAAGGGGGGGGGGGGGGCTGGGGGGGGACACCGGGTTGCTGCTGGAAAGACCAGGGACGAGAAGGGGAGAGCCGGGGGGTGGGGGGGGGGGGGCCATCGCTATGGGAAGCGGGTCAGAAAAGAAGGGATGACCCGGGGCGAGCAAGGGACAAGACATGGCTAATCGACAGGGAGTAGGGACGGGTCGCTCTGCGACCCGATTGATCACGTGGAACGTAAGGGGGCTGAATGGGCCGGTCAAAAGATCAAGGGTCTTCTCACACCTGAAGGGACTGAAGGCTGATGTAGCAATGCTGCAGGAGACTCATTTGAGGGTAGCAGATCAGGTCCGCCTGAGAAGGGGGTGGGGTGGGACAGGTGTTCCACTCAGGCTTGGATATCAAGAACCGGGGGGTGGCGATTTTGGTGGGAAAGAGGGTGTCGTTTGTGGCGGCAGAGGTGGTGGCAGACAAGGAGGGCAGGTACGTGATGGTGAGGGGTAGGCTGCAGGGAGAGAATGTGGTACTGGTAAATGTGTATGCCCCGAACTAGGACGACGCGGGTTTTATGAGGCGCCTGCTGGGCCTCATCCCGGGACTGGAGGCAGGGGGCCTGATCATGGGAGGGGACTTTAATACGGTGTTAGACCCTGGGCTGGATAGATCGAGTTCCAGGACGAATAGGAGGCCGGCAGCGGCAGAGGTGTTAAGGGGGTTCATGGAGCAGATGGGAGGGGTAGACCCATGGAGATTTGGTAGGCCTAGGGCGAGGGGAGTATTCTTTTTTCTCCCACGTCCACAGAGTGTACTCTAGGATCGATTTTTTCGTATTGAACAGGGGGCTGATACCGAGAGTGCAGGACACGGAGTACTCGGCCATTGCGATATCGGACCATGCACCACATTGGGTGGACGTGGACATGGGGGAGGCGCGGGACCAACGCCCGTTGTGGCGCCTGGATGTAGGGCTGTTGGCGGACGAGAGGTGTGCAGAAGGGTGAGAACGGGCATTGAGAACTATCGGGGTACGAATGACACAGGTGAGGTGCAGGTGGGGATGGTCTGGGAGGCCTTGAAAGCAGTGATTAGAGGAGAGCTGATCTCCATAAGGGCACACAGAGAGAGGAAGGAGAGGCAGGAAAGGGAGAGGCTGGTGGGGGAGCTCCTAGAAGTAGATAGGAAATATGCGGCGGCACCAGAGGAGGGGCTATTAAGGGAGCGGCGTAGCTTGCAGGCCAGGTTCGACCTACTGACCAATAGGAAGGCGGAAATGCAGTGGAGAAGGGCGCAGGGTGCGGAGTATGAGTACGGGGAAAAGGCGAGCAGGATGCCTGGCACACCAGCTTCGTAAGCGAGATGCAGCCAGAGAGATTGGGGGAGTGAGAGAGAGGGTGGGGATGTAGTGCAGGAAGGGGCAAGAGGGTGAATAGGGTCTTTAGGGACTTCTATAGGGAATTGTATAGGTCTGAACCGCCGAAGAGGATAGGGGGAATGAAGAAACTTTCGCGACAAATTGGGGTTCCCAAAGGTACAGAGGAGCTGGTGGAAGGGTTGGGGGCGCCGATAGAGCTGCAGGAGCTAATTAAAGGGATAGGCCAGATGCAGGCGGGGAAGGCGCCGGGGCGGATGGGTTCCCGGTGGAGTTTTACAGGAAATTTGTGGACTTGGTGGGTCCAGTGCTGGTGCGAGCCTTTAATGAGGCGCGCGAGGGGGGGGTTCTGCCCCCAACAATGTCGCAGGCCCTGATCTCCTTGATTTTGAAGCGGGACAAGGACCCGGTCCAGTGCGGGTCCTACAGGCCCATCTCCCTCCTGAATGTTGACGCCAGCTGTTAGCAAAGGTCCTGGCAACCAGGATAGAGGACTGTGTGCCAGGGGTAGTCCATGAAGACCAGACGGGGTTCGTGAAGGGACGCCAACTTAACACAAATGTCCGGAGATTGTTAAATGTGATTATGATGCCAGCAGTGGAAGGGGAGGCGGAGATAGTGGTAGCGCTGGACGCGGAGAAGGCATTTGACAGGGTGGAGTGGGAATACTTGTGGGAGACGTTGGAAAGGTTTGGGTTTGGGGAGGGATTTATCAAGTGGGTAAAACTGCTCTATTCAGCTCCGATGGCAAGTGTGGTACAAACGGGAGGAGGTCAGAATATTTTGGGCTCCATCGAGGTACTAGGCAGGGATGTCCCCTATCTCCCTTACTCTTTGCATTAGCGATTGAGCCGTTGGCGATGGCACTGAGGGGTTCAGGGGGGTGGAGAGGACTGACAAGGGGAGGGGAGGAACATCGGGTCTCGCTCTATGCGGATGATTTGTTGTTGTATGTGGCAGACCCGGAGGGGGGAATGCCGGAGGTATGGGGATACTAGCGGAGTTCGGGGACTTTACGGGATATAAATTAATCTGGGGAAAAGTGAGGTCTTTGTAATACACCCGGGAGACCAAGGGGAGGGAATTGGGAGGCTCCCCTTCAAAAGAGCAGTTAAAAGTTTTAGGTATTTGGGGGTGCAGGTGGCAAAGAACTGGGGGACCCTCCACAAGTTGAACTTTTCCAGACTGGTGGAACAGATGGAGGAGGAGTTTAAGAGGTGGGACATGGTGCCGCTGTCGCTGGCAGGGAGGGTGCAGTCAGTTAAAATGACGGTCCTCCGAGGTTCTTGTTTTTGTTCCAGTGTCTGCCCATCTTCCTCCCCAGGGCCTTTTTCAAGAAGGTAACGAGTAGTATCATGGGGTAGGTGTGGGCACATGGCACCCCGAGAGTTAGAAGGTCTTTTTGGAGCGGAGTAGGGATAGTGGAGGGCTGGCGTTACCCAACCTTTCAGGATATTACTGGGCGGCAAATACATCGATGGGTACGAAAGTGGATGATGGAAGGGGAGGGGGCAGCCTGGAAGCGCATGGAGAGGGCGTTCCTGCGGCAACATAAGCTTAGGGGCACTGGTACGGCACCATGGCCGCTCCCTCCCACGAGGTATACCACGGCCCGGTGGTGGCGGCCACCCTCAAGATCTGGGGGCAGTGGAGGCGACACAGTGGGGAAGTGGGAGGTCTGTATAGGTGGCACCACTAGAGGGAACCACAGATTTGCTCCGGGAAACACAGGAGGGGGATTCCAGAGCTGGCAGAGGGCGGGTATTAGACACTGAGGGACTTGTTTATAGAGGGAGGTTTGCGAGCCTGGGAGAGCTGGAGGAGAAATTTGGGCTCCCCCCGGGGAACACGTTCAGGTACCTCCAAGTGAAGGCATTTGCCAGACGACAGGTAGCGGGGTTCCCCGCGCTCCCCGACAGGGGGGTGAGTGATAGGGTGCTATCAGGGGTCTGGGTCGGGGAGGGGAAGATCTCGACATCTATAAGATTATGCAGGAGGTGGAGGAGGTACCAGTAGAGGAGCTTAAAGATAAGTGGGAGTTAGAGCTGGGGGAACAGATAGAGGACCGGACATGGGCAGACGCCCTGGAGAGGGTCAACTCGTCGTCGTCATGTGCGAGACTAAGTCTCATTCAATTTAAGGTACTGCATAGAGCCCACATGACGGGGACAAGGATGAGTCGGTTTTTCGGGGGTGAAGACAGGTGTATTAGATGTTCGGGAAGCCCTGCGAATCATGCACATATGTTTTGGGCATGTCCGGCACTGGAGGAGTTCTGGAAGGGGGTGGCAGGGACGGTGTCGAGAGTGGTGGGGCCCAGGGTCAAGCCAGGATGGGGACTTGCGATCTTCGGGGTTGGGGGTGGAACCGGGGGTACAGGAGGCGAGGGAGGCTGGAATATTAGCCTTTGCGTCCTTGGTGGCTCGGAGGAGGATCCTGATTCAGTGGAGGGACGCAAGGCCGCCAAGTGTTAACACCTGGTTAAACGACATGGCAAACTTCATCCAATTGGAAAGGATCAAATTCGCCCTGAGAGGGTCGGTGCAGGGGTTTTTCAGGCGATGGCAACCCTTCCTAGACCTCTTGGATCAGAGATAGAAACTGAGGTCGTGACAGCAGCAACCCGGGAGGGGAGGGGAGGGCGGGAGGGATGGGGGGAGGAGGGGAGGGGGGAGGGGGGACAAAGACGAAGGAAGTACGGTAGCGGTGGTGGCACAGGCAAGGCCTGCCCGAGGACGCTGCTAGAAATGATAAGTTGGTCTGACTGTCGGTTCGCCGGCGGGGGGGGGGGGGGGGGGGGGGGGGGGGGGGGGGGGGGGACGTGCGAGTAGGGGGGGGGGGGGGACTTTTTTCTTTTTCTTGTTAAGTAGGGGGGTTTGACTTTGTTTTGTTATAATTTAAATGTAAATGTAGGGGGGGTTAAAATGTTTGTATTTTGAAAAATTTCTTCAATAAAAATTATTTAAAAAAAAAAAAAGTACAATGCGTATATGCACTGTGAAAAAATGCCATCAATGCCGACAATTTCAGAGAGATTGTCACATAGTGTCCAAGGTTGGGAATTAAATATTCTAGGATACTTGAAGTTCCAATAAGACAGGCAGAATTGAAAAGGAGGAGGGGTAGATCTGCTAATGAAGGGTGAGAGGAGAACAGTAGTGAGGAAGGATCTTGGCTCAGGCAGGTAGAGACGGGCTGGTCAGATGGGCTGATGAGGGGCAAATGGAATTAAATCCGGATAAGTGTGAGGTGATGCACTTGGGGCAGGACAAGTAAAACAAGGGAATACATGATAAACAGCAGGACCCTGGGAAAAAATGAGAATCACCGGTGTGCATGTACACTGGTCCTTAAGGTAGCAGAGCAGATGGATAAAGTGATTAAGAAGACATATGGTATACTGCCTGTCTTATTGGAACTTCAAGTATCCTAGAATATTTAATTCCCAACCTTGGACACTATGCGACAATCTCTCTGAAATTAGATCAGAACTATTTATCTCTATTTGTGCTGGTAATTCATCTACCATGTTACCAATGCGTTCTCATTTCAGATAAAGAATTTTAATTTTAACATTTGACCTTATTCACTGAGTACTATTACTGTTAAATTCTTTGCCCTATCCTGGCACGGTTTGTCATAATACTGCCCTACAGCTTTGACTACAGATTTTTACATTTTGCTTTGCATAATCCCACGTCCCCTCCCATCCCCACCTGATGTTGTACAGTGAAAACAAATGCCCATAAAATGCAAAGTAAACATCTCCTTTGAAATGTACAATGACGTGGGCGGCACGGTTGTGCAGTGATTAGCACTACTGCCTACGGGGCTGAGGACCCGTGTTCGATCCTGGCTCCGGGTCACTGTTTGTGTGGAGTTTTTTGCTCTCCTAATTTCCTTTTTAAGTTCCCTTTTGCACATTCTATATGCCTCTAGGGCTTCTGCTGTTTCGAGCCTTCGATATCTGCCATAAGTCTCCCATTTTCTCCTGATTCAATGCTGTATGTCCCTCGATATCCATGGTTCAGTGGAGTTGGTGATTCCCCCCTTTTTCCTGATTGGAACATGTTGGCCCGATACTCTCCCTGTTTCCTTCTTGAATGATTCCCACTGTTCTGTCACAGATTTACCCAAAGTTCTGAGGTCCCAGTCTACTCTGGTAAATCATATCTGACCTTCTGAAAATTGGCCTTCCCCAGTTTAGAGCATCAATCTCAGACCCACCCTAGTCCTTTCCATACTAAACTTGAATCTAACAAAGTTTTATGATCACTGACTGCAAAATGTTCCCCACTGATCCGTCAACCACCTGCCTGGCTTTACATAGATACATCGAACATACAGGGCAGAAGGAGGCCATTTGGCCCATCAGGTCTGCACCGACCCACTTAAGCCCTTACCTCCACCCTATCCCCGTAACCCAATAACCCCTTTGAACCTTTTTAGACACTAAGGGCAATTTATCATGGCCAATTCACCTAACCTGCACGTCTTTGGACTGTGGAAGGAGCACCCGGAGGAAACCCACGCAGACACGGGGAGAACATGCAGACTCCGCACAAACAGTGACCCAGTGGGGAATTGAACCTGGGACCCTGGCGCTGTGAAGCCACAATGCTAGCCACGTGTGCTACCGTGCTGCCCACCCGGCTTTGTGACTTAAAAGTATGCCGAGAACGACACCTCTCTTGTAGGACCTTCTACATATGGCTTAAAAAGTTCTCCTGGATGCATTTTAAGAATTTAATATGCAGTGAATACACATCCTAGTGGAAAATGCAGTAAGTCTACCTCCCTGCGAGATATGTTGTGAATACACCTCCCAGTTGGATAAGCAGTGAGCAAACTCCCCAGTGAGATATACAGTGAAATTACCTCCCTGTGAGATATACAGTGAGTCAACCTCCCTGTGAGATATGTTGTGAATATACCTCTCTGTGAGATATGCAGTGAATATACCGCCCTGTGAGATATACAGTGAGTCTACCTCCCTGTGAGATATGTTGTGAATATACCTCCCTGCGAGGTTTGCCGTCAGTATACTTCCTGTGAAATATGCAATCCGAATACCTTCCTGTGAGAAATGCAGTGAGTATACCTCCTTGTGAGATATGCAGTGAATATATCTCCCTGGGAGATAGGCAGTGAATATACTTCCCTGTGAGATATGCAGTGAATATATCATCTCCGACCCACATTGACAAAATTCAGTGGGTTTCCGAGTGAGATCTGCAGTGAGTGTACATCCCTGAGAGATATTCAGTGAATATACCACCCTGTGATGTATGCAGTCAGTACACCTCCTTGTCAGATATGATAATAATCGCTATTGTCACAGGTAGGCTTCAATGATGTTACTGTGAAAAGCCTCTAATTGCCACATTCCAGCGCCTGTTCGGGGAGGCTACTACGGGAATTGAAGCCGTGCTGCTGACATTGTTCTGCATTATAAGACAGCTGTTTAGCCCACTGTGCTAATCCAGCCCCTGGATATGCAATGGATATAGCTCTCTGTGAGATATGCAGTGAATATACCTCCCTGTGAGATATGCCGTGAATATTTCTCCCTGTGAGATATGCCGTGAATATACCTCCACGTGAGAAACGCAGTGAATATACATCCCTGCGAGATATGCAGTGAATATACCTCCCTGTGAGATAGGCAGTGAATATACCTCCCTGTGAGATATGCAGTGAATATACCTCCCTCTGAGATATGCAGTGAATATACCTCCCTGTGAGATATGCAGTGAATATACCTCCCTGTGAGATATGCCGTGAATATACCTCCCTGTGAGATATGCAGTGAATATACCTCCCTGTGAGATATGCAGTGAATATACCTACCTGTGAGATATGCAGTGAATATACTGCCCTGTGAGATATGCAGTGAATATACTTCCCTGTGAGATATGCAGTGAATATACTTCCCTGTGAGATATGCAGTGAATATACCTCCCTAGAGATATGCAGAGAATATACTTCCCTGTGAGGTATGCAGGAATATACCTCCCTGTGAGATATGCAGTGAATATACCTCCCTCTGAGATATGCCGTGAATATACCTCCCTGTGAGATATGCAGTGAATATACCTCCCTGTGAGATATGCAGTGAATATACTTCCCTGTGAGATATGCAGTGAATATACCTCCCTGTGAGATATGCAGAGAATATACTTCCCTGTGAGATATGCAGTGAATATACTTCCCTGTGAGATATGCCGTGAATATACTTCCCTGTGAGATATGCAGTGAATATACTTCCCTGTGAGATATGCAGTGAATATACCTCCCTGTGAGATATGCCGTGAATATACTTCCCTGTGAGATATGCAGTGAATATACTTCCCTGTGAGATATGCAGTGAATATACCTCCCTGTGAGATATGCAGTGAATATACTTCCCTGTGAGATATGCAGTGAATATACTTCCCTGTAAGATATGCAGTGAATATACCTCCCTGTGAGATATGCAGTGAATATACTTCCCTGTGAGATATGCAGTGAATATACCTCCCTCTGAGATATGCAGTGAATATACTTCCCTGTGAGATATGCAGTGAATATACCTCCCTGTGAGATATGCAGTGAATATACTTCCTTGTGAGATATGCAGTGAATATACCTCCCTGTGATATATGCAGTGAATATACTTCCCTGTGAGATATGCAGTGAATATACCTCCCTGTGAGATATGCCGTGAATATACTTCCCTGCGAGATATGCAGTGAATATACTTCCCTGTGAGATATGCAGTGAATATACGTCCCTGTGAGATATGCAGTGAATATACCTCCCTGTGAGATATGCACTGAATATACTTCCCTGTGAGATATGCAGTGAATATACTTCCCTGTGAGATATGCAGTGAATATACCTCCCTGTGAGATATGCAGTGAATATACTTCCTTGTGAGATTTGGAGTGAATATACCTCCCTGTGAGGTATGCAGTGAATATACTTCCCTGTGAGATATGCAGTGAATATACCTCCCTGTGAGATATGCAGTGAATATACTTCCATGTGAGATATGCAGTGAATATACCTCCCTGTGAGATATGCAGTGAATATACTTCCCTGTGAGATATGCAGTGAATATACCTCCCTGTGAGATATGCAGTGAATATACTTCCCTGTGAGATATGCAGTGAATATACTTCCCTGTGAGATATGCAGTGAATATACCTCCCTGTGAGATATGCAGTGAATATACTTCCCTGTGCGATATGCAGTGAATATAGCTCCCTGTGAGATATGCAGTGAATATACTTCCTTGTGAGATATGCAGTGAATATACCTCCCTGTGATATATGCAGTGAATATACTTCCCTGTGAGATATGCAGTGACTATACTTTCCTGTGAGATATGCAGTGACTATGCCTCCCTGTGAGATATGCAGTGAATATACCTCCCTCTGAGATATGCCGTGAATATACCTCCCTGTGAGATATGCAGTGAATATACCTCCCTGTGAGATATGCAGTGAATATACTTCCCTGTGAGATATGCAGTGAATATATCTCCCTGTGAGATATGCAGTGAATATACTTCGCTGTGAGATTTGCAGTAAATATACTTCCCTGTGAGATATGCTGTGAATATACTTCCCTGTGAGATATGCAGTGAATATACTTCCCTGTGAGATATACAGTGAATATACCTCGTTGTGAGATATGCAGTGAATATACTTCCCTGTGAGATATGCAGTGAATATACTTCCCTGTGAGATATGCAGTGAATATACCTCCCTGTGAGATATGCAGTGAATAAACTTCCTTGTGAGATTGGAGTGAATATACCTCCCTGTGAGGTATGCAGTGAATATACTTCCCTGTGAGATATGTAGTGAATATACCTCCCTGTGAGATATGCAGTGAATATACTTCCATGTGAGATATGCAGTGAATATACCTCCCTGTGAGATGTGCAGTGAATATACTTCCCTGTGAGATATGCAGTGAATATACTTCCCTGTGAGATATGCAGTGAATATACCTCCCTGTGAGATATGCAGTGAATATACTTCCTTGTGAGATATGCAGTGAATATACCTCCCTATGAGATATGCAGTGAATATACTTCCCTGTGAGATATGCAGTGACTATACTTTCCTGTGAGATATGCAGTGAATATACCTCTCTGTGAGATATGCAGTGAATATACTTCCCTGTGAGATATGCAGTGAATATACCTCCCTGTGAGATATGCAGTGATTATACTTCCCTGTGAGATATGCAGTGAATATACCTCCCTGTGAGATATGGAGTGAATATACCTCCCTCTGAAATATGCCGTGATTATACCTCCCTGTGAGATATGCAGTGAATATACTTCCCTGTGAGATATGCAGTGAATATACCTGCCTCTGAGATATGCAGTGAATATACCTCCCTGTGAGATATGTAGTGAATATACTTCCCTGTGAGATATGCAGGAATATACCTCCCTGTGAGACATGCAGTGAATATACCTCCCTGTGAGATATGCAGTGAATATACTTCCCTGTGAGATATGCAGTGAATATACTTCCCTGTGAGATATGCAGGAATATACCTCCCTGTGAGATATGCAGTGAATATACCTCCCTGTGAGATATGCAGTGAATATACTTCCCTGTGCGATATGCAGTGAATATACTTCCCTGTGAGATATGCAGTGAATATACTTCCCTGTGAGATATGCAGTGAATATACTTCCCTGTGAGATATGCAGTGAATATACTTTCCTGTGAGATATGCAGTGAATATACCTCCCTGTGAGATATGCAGTGAATATACTTCCCTGTGCGATATGCAGTGAATATACCTCCCTGTGAGATATGCAGTGAATATACTTCCCTGTAAGATATGCAGTGAATATACCTCCCTGTGAGATATGCAGTGAATATACTTCCCTGTAAGATATGCAGTGAATATACCTCCCTGTGAGATATGCAGTGAATATACTTCTCTGTGAGATATGCAGTGAATATACTTCCCTGTGAGATATGCAGTGAATAAACCTCCTTGTGAGATATGCAGTGAATATACTTCCCTGTGAGATATGCAGGAATATACCTGTGAGATATGCAGTGAATATACCTCCCTGTGAGATATGCAGTGAATATACCTCCCTGTGAGATATGCAGGAATATACCTGTGAGATATGCAGTAGATATACTTCCCTGTGAGATATGCAGTGACTATACTTTCCTGTGAGATATGCAGTGAATATGCCTCCCTGTGAGATATGCAGTGAATATACTTCCCTGTGAGATATGCAGTGAATATACCTCCCTGTGAGATATGCAGTGAATATACTTCCCTGTGAGATATGCAGTGAATATACCTTCCTGTGAGATATGGAGTGAATATACCTCCCTGTGAGATATGCAGTGAATAAACCTCCTTGTGAGATATGCAGTGAATATACTTCCCTGTGAGATATGCAGTGAATATACCTCCCTGTGAGATATGCAGTGAATATACCTCCCTGTGAGATATGCAGTGAATATACTTCCCTGTGAGATATGCAGTGAATAAACCTCCCTGTGAGATATGCAGTGAATAGACTTCCCTGTGAGATATGCAGTGAATATACTTCCCTGTGAGATATGCAGTGAATATACCTCCCTGTGAGATATGCCGGAATATACCTGTGAGATATGCAGTTAATATACCTCCCTGTGAGATATGCAGTGAATATACCTCCCTGTGAGATATGCAGGAATATACCTGTGATATATGCAGTGAATATACCTCCTTGTGAGATATGCAGTGAATATACCTCCTTGTGAGATATGCCGTGAATGTACCTCCCTGTGAGATATGCAGTGAATATACTTCCCTGTGAAATATGCAGTGAATATATCATCTCCGACCCACATTGACAAAATTCAGTGGGTGTTCGAGTCTTTTCCAGATCCGATGCGCTAAACGCAGAGTGCAGGAGAATGTAGACTGGGTTAATGCCCGTTGTCTGGTGAAATAATAGCGGGAACAGTCTGGACTGGCTCTGCGCTCCTTTGTGGCCTGTTTTAAAATGTTTCCTTTCCGATTGAGTGTCCCCAACAGTTCCAATTAAGAATCCGCGCTACAGAGAGCTCGAACTATAGAAATTAAATATCATTGCCTTCCAACGTCTGTGTTTGGATCTCGAGAAACTTAATCCTTCATTGTTTTAATTCGTGTATTTTCGTTTTCCGATTTATTTACAAGTCATTTCTTTCATTTAAACCTTCCCGATAGAACATTCAATAATATTTGAATTCGTGCAGGATCTCGCCCTCTTTCAGAAACGATTATAGGAATATTGGTACGTGGTATTTACGGTGTAGCTGACCCGCCGCCCTGCATCACCCAACAACTCACACACACTCGCATACTCACACACTCAGATACACACACACACTCATATACACAAACACACTCGCATACTCACACACTCAGATACACTCACACACACTCATATAGTTATATACAGCTCCAGGGTCCCAGGTTCGATTCCCGGCTGGGTCACTGTCTGTGCGGAGTCTGCACGTCCTCCCCGTGTCTGCATGGGTTTCCTCCGGGTGCTCCGGTTTCCTCCCACAGTCCAAAGATGTGCGGGTTAGGTGGATTGGCCATGCTAAATTGCCCGTAGTGTCCTAAAAAGTAAGGTTAAGGGGGGGTTGTTGGATTACGGGTATAGGGTGGATACGTGGGTTTGAGTAGGGTGATCATGGCTCGGCACAACATTGAGGGCCGGAGGGTCTGTTCTGTGCTGTACTGTTCTATGTTCTATACACAAACACACTCGCATACTCACACACTCAGATACACTCACACACACATATACACAAAAACACTCGCATACTCACACACTCAGATACACACACACATTCATATACACAAACACACTTGCATACTCACACACACTCATATATACACACTCACATACACACACTCATATACACAAACACACTCGCATACTCACACACACTCATATATACACACACACTTATATACACACACACATACACTTGCATACTCACACACACATATATACACACTCACATACACACACACTCATATACACAAACACACTTGCATATTCACACACATACTCACACACACTCACATACTCACACATTATATACACATACTCACACTCACATACGCACACTCATATACACATACACACACATTCATATACCATTACAGTCGTATACTCACACAGTCACACACACATACACACACTCGCATACTCACACATACACTCGCATACTCACACACTCATACTCACAGACTCATACACACTGCAGTGTATATTCACTACACACACACTTGCATACTCACACACTCACATATTCATATATGCATACATTCATTCACATACTCACATACAGACACACACACTCACATACACACATATTCACATCTACTCACACACACGCACTCATACACACATACAGACACACATCTGCATGTGCATACGTACACACACTCACAGACGTACACACTCATAAACACAGTCTCACATACACACACTCATACATACAAATACACACTCGGCACACTTTTACATACTCACTCTCACATATACACTCATACTCACACATGCAAACATTCACACATATGCACTCACATAGATACGTACATACTCACACACACTCACACACCAACACACTCTCACATACACACTCATACATACAAATACACACTCACGCACACCCTCACATACACTCACATATACACATATTCAGACACACTTACAAACATTGGATGGATACACACATGTCCATGCAAACACTTTCATATATTCTCAGACTTATCCATACATTTCTCAGACTGAAGCACATGCACTCACACATATACTCATACAGGCACGTTCTCTCAAACATTCAGGGAGTGGGGACGAGGGAGTGGGAGGGAGAGGGAGGCAGGAAGAGCGGGAGTGGGAGAGAGGGAGTGGGATAGAGGGAGTGAGAGAGGGAGTGAGAGAAAGAGCGAGTGAGAGAGGGAGGGAGAGAGAGGGAAGCAGGAAGAGAGGGAGTGGGAGAGAGGGAGTGGGATAGAGGGAGTGAGAGAGGGAGGGAGAGAGAGGGAGTGAGGAGGAGGGTGAAAGATACATACTCTCTTACATACAAACATACAGGAACACACACACACACCTTCACATTGGCACACAAACTGATACACATCCACTTACATTCACAGATAACTCATAAAATGCTCACTTACATACACACATACTAATTCGCATAACTCACCAGCTCTTTCAAACATTGAGACATACTCGCTCGTGTGATACACACGCGCTTACATTCAGGAACACTTGAGTTCACAGTTCAAATACACAGTCACACACACACAGTCCCGCTCACACACACAGTCCTGGCACAAATACACAGGCACACACACAGTCCCGGCACAAATACACAGGCACACACACAGTCCCGCTCACACTCACAGTCCCGTTCACACACACACAGTCCCGGCAGAAATACACAGGCGCACACACACACAGTCCCGCTCACACACAGTCCCGGCACAAATACACAGGCACACACAATCCCGCTCGCATACACAATCTCGGCACAAATACACAGGCACACACACAGTCCCGCTCACACACACACAGTCCCGTTCTCACACACACAGTCCCGGCACAAATACACAGGCACACACACACACACACACACAGTCCCGCTCACACACACACAGTCCCGGCACAAATACACAGGCACATACAGTCCCGCTCACACACACAGTCCTGTTCACACACACAGTCCTGTTCACACACACACAGTCCCGGCAAAAATACACAGACACACACACACACGCACAGTCCCGCTCACACACACACAGTCCCGGCACAAATACACAGGCACACACAATCCTGCTCACACACACAGTCCCGTTCACACACACACAGTCCCGGCACAAATACACAGGCACACACACACACACAGTCCCGCTCACACACACACAGTCCCGGCACAAATACACAGGCACACACAATCCCGCTCACATACACAATCTCGGCACAGATACACAGGCACACACAATCCCGCTCACGTACACAATCTCGGCACAAATACACAGGCAGCTGAAGCATGGCTTTCAGATGTTAAAAATGTAAATTCATAGTCAGATCTTAGAGACCCCAAGAAATACAAATCCATTAATTGTAACACGATATGTATGTCCCTGGGAGTACAGCGTGTATATTATTGCTACATATGAGTGTGTGAATGCGTTAAACAGTCACATTTTCAATCATTCTGTGAAATTCCAACAAATAATCAGTTCAAAGTCACATTTCCTGAAACGTTTCTAATACAGGACAGCACTGGAGCTGTTGCTGAGATTGATCAAATTCACCCCCCCCCCCCCCCCCCCTCCTGAAATGTCATTCCCAGGATGAGGAAAGTGTGGGCCGTCCGGCAGGCAGACAGGTGTGTGCCTCTATTTAAACCATTGTCCCCTCAGAGGGGCAGCTCCGCTCCGCTCCTCTCCGCTTGCCCGCTTGTAGCTGACAGGATAGACCGCGGAGAGCTCACAGACAGTGAGAGAGGGAGGGAGAGAGGGAGGGAGAGAGAGAGTGAGAGAGGGAGGCAGGGAGAGAGGGAGGGAGAGAGGGGGTGGGAGAGAGGGAGTGAGAGAGAGAGGGAGAGAGAGAGGGAGTGGGAAAGAAGGAGGGAGAGAGACAGGGACTGGGAGAGGGAGTGGGAGAGAGAGAGTGGGAGAGGGAGTGAGAGAAGAGGGAGTGAGAGAGAGAGGGAGAGAGTGAGGGAGGGAGAAGGAGAGTGAAAGTGACAGAGAGAGTGAGAGAGGGAGTGAGAGAGGGAGTGAGAGAGAGAGGGAGGGAGAGGGAGCGAGTGAGAGGGAGGAAGAGAGAGTGAGAGAGTGAGAGGGAGTGGGAGTGGAAGGGAGGGAGTGAGAGAGAGGGGGAGAGGGACTGAGAGGGAGTGAGAGAGGGAGGGCACAGTGAAATTGAGGAAGAGGGGGAGGGAGGAACAGGGGCTTGCTACTGCCGTAATGAGTGTGTGAGGAGGTTTCAGTTGTGTTAAGGTGACCAGCAGATTGCGGAGCCAAGCAGCCAGTGCGCCCAGATTTGGGAGTGGATTCACAGCCCTGAGGGGGAATTTGCCGTGAGGCAGTTGCCTGGTTAAATAAGGCGAAGTGAAGAAGATGTTTGTTTAACCAGAGGTGTGTCTGAGTGTGAGAGAGAGAGAGAAGGTGGGAGAGTCCGGGCTGCTGTGTCACACAGACTATTCCAGAATAGCGGAGACTCGGCATCTGGACACTGCTGTGTGTGAGGGAGCTGCTGTGGGTCTGGGCACAGAACTCCCCCCCACCCACCCTTTACCCATCGCCAGACAAACAGAAGAGCAGAGAGAGAGAGAGAGAGAGAGGCGGCAGTATTGTGTGAATGTCATCCAGCTCTGGACATTAATCTGCCCGGTCTCTGCAGCCTGGACCAGTCCCTGATCGTGGCATCTGACTGTTGCCTTTCACCAGACATATCGCCAACTGCCAGTTTCCTGAACCACAGAATCCTCTCTCTCCCCTTCAACATCCACCCCGAAAACAGGAGAGCGGGAACTGCGTGAGGTGTGAGTCCCGCCTGGAGGTTCCTCACTCCGGCCCCCCCGCACTGCCCTGCTCAGGGATCCTGCCGGGGATTGAACCCGCTCCGGAGACTCACTCTGCACGTTACAGGCATACTGCGCTTTCTTGTCTACCTCTTCCATTGACATTTAAATCGCTGACTAAAACCTGCAACCAACAAGATTCATCCAAAATCAAGAATGCGTCTCGCATCCACTCGGCTGAGTTATTTGTAAGTTAATCAGTCGGTGCTTTGTGTTGATTAGAATGTACACATTGGCAGTAATATTGCTGAGTTGTGTGAAGCTGCAGTATGGAGTCACTCTCCCCCTGGCTATGAATACCGAGCTCTCTAACTGTCTCCCTTCAATCCTCAGGTGTCTGCAGTTACTGGCTCTCTGCTTCCAAGCTCAGGTCGGTGTCACTATTTCATGTTTCTCTCTATTTATTTGTTCTTTTGTTTTTGGTTTACTGAGTGGAGTAAAATAACGTGAACATTGATGGCTTGTCTCTCAAACTGGTAGAGAGGGTTGTTTTTTAAACCGGAGCAGTTTCTGGGAGTGTTTGGATGTGTCTGTGTGTCGGGGATAGGAGGGTGGCTCTGGAATAAACTGTGCAGGGAAGGGGGCAGATGAGAAATGATCGGCTGCATCGCAGAGGCCGAGGAACAGAAAATGAGAGGGAGCTCGAGAGAGGGATAGAAAGAAGACAGAGGGAGAAAAGGGGAAAACGAGTGGCAGAAACGGGGATAAACTAGTGAGAAATTGGATGAAAGGGTGCTGGGGTTGGAGGGGAAAGAGTTGGAAATGAAAAGGTAAAATGGTTTGAGGTGAAGGAGTGAGTAACCCAGCGGCTCACAGGCACACAGAAAGACAGAGGGAGTTAGGAATTACAGTCCCGCTCTCTTACACATGTTTATGTCATTAGCAACCCGCCTATAAATTGATGGCATTATGTAAACTCTGGGACCAATCCAACTGCAATTGAAGGAATGGTGATGTGAGAGCGCCCAACACACACGGGCAACCGGCTGGGTGAACCCAGAGCAGACCCTCCCTCCCTGGCTGGCACCAGATGTTCCCCCCTGGCACCAGGCACCCCCTGGGTGGCACCAGGCACCCCCTGGTACCAAACCTTCCCTCCCTGGCACCAGGCACCCCCTGGCTGGCACCAGGCACCTCTTGGCACCAAACCTTCTCTCCCTGGCACCAGGCACCCCCTGGCTGGCACCAGGCACCCCCTGGCTGGCACCAGGCACCCCCTGGCACCAAACCTTCTCTCCCTGGCACCAGGCACCCCCTGGCTGGCACCAGGCACCCCCTGGCTGGCACCAGGCACCCCCTGGCACCAAACCTTCCCTCCCTGGCACCAGGCACCCCCTGGCTGGCACCAGACCTCTCCCCTTGGCACCAGGCACCCCCTGGCTGGCACCAGACCTCTCCCCTTGGCACCAGGCACCCCCTGGGTGGCACCAGCACCTCCTGCCCCCAGCTCCGGGAGCCACTGACTGGAATCCTTACCCAGCACAATATCCACATAGCTCAAGAAGAGAAAGAGAGAATCCGGATGGATTCACTTTTATTTATTAAACCATTGGCACCACCGAGCCCGTTAATGGAACTGAAACTATTCTGAGAGCGAGGGTTCTGCTAATTGATTAAACTATTTTTAATAATATATATATTTTAAACAAGCAAAGAATTGAGGAGGAAATATTCTTGGAGCGAAGGAAGTTCCCGCACAGACGGTGCCTCAGTCTGAAGGCGGCTGTCTGGATCTGTGATTGTTTAATGTACACGTGTATTGTATATTGTATTTTCTTTAAAGGTAACCTATCAGTCACCGCCTAATTTTACACAGCACGTTAGGGAGCAGACCAGGCAGACAGACCGGCTCAGCAGGAGGCTAATCCGCACCTACCAACTATACAGCCGCACCAGCGGGAAACACGTCCAGGTCCTGGGCAAGAAGATTAACGCAAAGGCGGAGGATGGAGACAAGTACGGTAAGAGAGAGAGAGAGTGAGAGTGAGGGAGGGAGAGAGAGAATCCCAGAGAGTGAGTGTGTCCGTGAGAAAGAAGAGAGAGACTCCGAGAGAGTGAGTGTGTGAGAGTGAGGGAGAGAGAGAATCTGAGAGAGAGTGAGTGTGTGAGAGAGGGAGGGAGAGAGAGAATCTGAGAGAGAGTGAGTGTGTCCGTGAGAAAGGGAGAGAGAGAATCCGAGAGAGAGGTGGTTAGAGAGTGAGGGAGAGAGAGAATGTGAGAGAGTGTGAGTGTGTGAGAGAGAAAGGGAGGGAGATAATCTGGGAGAGTGTGTGAGAGAGGGAGGGAGAGAGAGAATGTGAGAGTGTGAGTGTGAGAGTGAGGGAGAGAGAGTGTGAGGAAGGGAGAGAATCTGACAGTGCGTGAGTGTGAGAGAGTGAGTGTGAGAGTGTGTCTGGGTCTGTGTGCGAGGCTTTGCGTGTCAGTGGGTAGAGAATGTGTAAGAGTGTATGTGAAAGTGCCAGTGCCTGAGTGTGTAGAGACACAGGTGTGTGTGTACGTGTGAGAAAGATTCGAGAAACATTGGAGAGAGAGGAGACACTAGAGGTGAGGGGGTGGAAGAGAGACTGAATGGAAAGGGGGACACATTGCAGGGAGAGAGTGGGTAAAGTGATGCGGGGATAGGAGAGAGAATTAAAAGAGTAGAACGCGGGAATAAACGCATTGAAAGAAATGAGGGTCAGGAAGTGTCCGAGGCGAGAAAAAACCGATGGTGAAAGAGAAAGTGTAAAGGGGGCGTGTAAGGAGAGACTGGCAGAGAAATAATAGCAATTGAGTAAAAACGGAGTAAAATATCGCAATTCCGTCACCTCACTCAGAGAGAACAGGACCAGGCCGCGGGTCCCGGGCTCAGGCTCAGGGTCCCAGGCTCAGGGTCCCTGGCTCAGGCTCAGGGTCCTGGGCTCAGGTCCTGGGCTCAGGGTCCCAGGCTCAGGCTCAGGGTCCTGGGCTCAGGGTCCCAGGCTCAGGGTCCCGGGCTCAGGGTCAGGGTCCTGGGCTCAGGCTCAGGGTCCCGGGCTCAGGGTCAGGGTCCCGGGCTCAGGGTCAGGGTCCCGGGCTCAGTGTCCCGGGCTCAGGGTCAGGGTCCCTGGCTCAGGGTCAGGGTCCCGGGCTCAGGCTCGGGGTCCCGGGCTCAGGCTCAGGGTCCCGGGCTCAGGCTCAGGGTCCCGGGCTCAGGCTCAGGGTCCCGGGCTCAGGGTCAGGGTCCCGGGCTCAGGGTCAGGGTCCCGGGCTCAGGGTCAGTGTCCCGGGCTCAGGGTCAGGGTCCCGGGCTCAGGGTCAGTGTCCCGGGCTCAGGGTCAGGGTCCCGGGCTCAGGGTCCCGGGTCCCGGGCTCAGGGTCCCGGGCTCAGGATCCCGGGTCCCGGGCTCAGGGTCCCTGGCTCAGGGTCAGGGTCCCGGGCTCAGGGTCAGGGTCCCTGGCTCAGGATCAGGGTCCCGGGCTCAGGGTCAGGGTCCCGGGCTCAGGGTCAGGGTCCCGGGCTCAGGCTCAGGGTCCCGGGCTCAGGGTCCCGGGCTCAGGCTCAGGGTCCCGGGCTCAGTGTCCCGGGCTCAGGCTCAGGGTCCCAGGCTCAGGGTCAGGGTCCCGGGCTCAGGGTCAGGGTCCCGGGCTCAGGGTCAGGGTCCCGGGCTCAGGCTCAGGGTCCCGGGCTCAGGCTCAGGGTCCCGGGCTCAGGCTCAGGGTCCCGGGCTCAGGCTCAGGGTCCCGGGCTCAGGCTCAGGGTCCCGGGCTCAGGCTCAGGGTCCCGGGCTCAGTGTCCCGGGCTCAGTGTCCCGGGCTCAGGCTCAGGGTCCCAGGCTCAGGCTCAGGGTCCCGGGCTCAGGCTCAGGGTCCCGGGCTCAGTGTCCCGGGCTCAGGGTCCCGGGCTCAGGGTCAGGGTCCCGGGCTCAGGCTCAGGGTCCCGGGCTCAGGGTCAGGGTCCTGGGCTCAGGGTCAGGGTCCCGGGCTCAGGGTCCTGGGCTCAGGGTCCCGGGCTCAGGGTCCTGGGCTCAGGATCAGGGCCCCGGGCTCAGTGTCCCGGGCTCAGTGTCCCGGGCTCAGGGTCAGGGTCCCGGGCTCAGGCTCAGGGTCCCGGGCTCAGGGTCAGGGTCCCGGGCTCAGGCTCAGGGTCCCGGGCTCAGGCTCAGGGTCCCGGGCTCAGGGTCCCGGGTCCCGGGCTCAGGCTCAGGGTCCCGGGCTCAGGGTCAGGGCTCAGTGTCCCGGGCTCAGGCTCAGGGTCCCGGGCTCAGGGTCCCGGGCTCAGGGTCCCAGGCTCAGGGTCCCAGGCTCAGGGTCAGGGTCCTGGGCTCAGGCTCAGGGTCCTGGGCTCAGGCTCAGGGTCCCGGGCTCAGGGTCAGGGACCCGGGCTCAGGGTCCCAGGCTCAGGGTTAGGGTCCCGGGCTCAGGGTCAGGGTCCCGGGCTCAGGGTCAGGGTCCCGGGCTCAGGGTCAGGGTCCCGGGCTCAGGGTCCCGGGCTCAGTGTCCCGGGCTCAGGGTCAGGGACCCGGGCTCAGGGTTAGGGTCCCGGGCTCAGGGTTAGGGTCCCGGGCTCAGTGTCCCGGGCTCAGGGTCAGGGTCCTGGGCTCAGGGTCCCAGGCTCAGGGTCAGGGTCCTGGACTCAGGGTCAGGGGTCCCGAGTTCAGGGTCCCGGGTTCAGGGTCAGGGGTCCCGAGTTCAGGGTCCCGGGTTCAGGGTCAGGGTCCCGAGTTCAGGGTCCCGGACTCAGGGTCAGGGTCCTGGGCTCAGGCTCAGGGCCCCGGGGTGACACCAGCTCTGATATTCGGCCCCGGGACCTCTCCCCTATACCGGAGACAATATTCAGCTTGTTTTAAACTACTTACGGTTGACTGGCTGCTTCGCAATTTTCATGGACCGGGTCGGGAAGAGGGGATTAGGAATCCTCAGCAAACCCTGGCATGCTAGCCCCCTGGTACAGGCCCCTCCGGGTACAGGGCCCCCCGGATACAGGCCCCCGGGAACAGGGCCCCCGGGTGCAGGCCCCCCCGGGCACAGGCCCCCCCGGTACAGTGCCCCCGGCACAGGGCCCCCCGGGCTCAGGGCCCCCCGGGTACAGGCCCCCCCGGGCACAGGGCCCCCCGGGCACAGGGCCCCCCGGGCACAGGGCCCCCCGGGCACAGGGCCCCCCGGGTACAGGCCCCCCCGGGCACGGGCTCCCCGGGCACGGGCTCCCCGGGCACGGGCCCCCCGGGTACAGGGCCCCCCGGGTACAGGGCCCCCCGGGCACAGGGCCCCCCGGGTACAGGGCCCCCAGGCACAGGGCCCCCAGGCACAGGGCCCCCCGGGCACGGGACCCCCGGGCACAGGTCCCCGGGTACGGGGCCTCCCGGGCACAGGACCCCCGGGTACGGGGCCTCCCGGTTCAGGACCCTCGGGTACGGGGCCCCCCGGGCACAGGACCCCCGGGTACGGGGCCTCCCGGGCACAGGACCCTCGGGCACTGGGCCCCCCGGGGACAGGGCCCCCCGGGCACGGGCTCCTCGGGCACGGGCCCCCCGGGTACAGGGCCCCCAGGCACAGGGCCCCCCGGGCACAGGCCCCCCGGGTACGGGACCCCCGGGCACAGGTCCCCGGGTACGGGGCCTCCCGGGCACAGGACCCCCGGGTACGGGGCCTCCCGGTACAGGACCCTCGGGTACGGGGCCCCCCAGGCACAGGACCCCCGGGTACGGGGCCTCCCGGGCACAGGGCCCCCGGGTACGGGGCCTCCCGGGCACAGGGCCCCCGGGTACGGGGCCTCCCGGGCACAGGGCTGGCGGATGGACTATCCGGGGCTATTGCGATAATTCCACCTCTGCCGAATTTCACCGTTTGCAAAGACTAGCAGTGCCTGTGAGATGGGCAGATCTCCACATTCTGCTCAGTTGAATAGATCGAGTTCCAAACACAATCTCAGCAGTGAACGGGGCTAAATCTATTTCATGTTTGATTCGCGGAGGAGCAAAGCCGCGTTCCAATAATGACATTTGCTCCCCTTGTCCCACTCCCTGCTTCAGTAACTGAAGCTTCTGTCTGCCTCTTTTCGCCCAGAGAGGTGCAATCCCTCCTGGATTCACTTATCTGCTTTTTCCATCTGCGAATTTCTCTCCCTGTCTCTCTGGACAATCCACTAAATCAATACTCAACCCTATTTACTGCCCAACGGATCGATTGATTCCGCCCCTCCCCTCAATTAATGTTTGTTTTTCCCTCTTTATTTAATTAAAAAGAATCGCTCTGTCCGCCTGCTCTCTTCTCTGGCGGTTTTTAATCAGCAGCTTTCATCCTTCTCGAACCTTCGTCCAGGCGATGGCTTTTCCAGATGGTTGTGGTGCTGGGGATTACTGGCTGGTTTGGTTTGGTTGTTTTATTGGTTATGCTGGTTGGTTGATTTGTTGTGGTAATTAATGTTGGTATTTATTTGTACCGCTTGCTTAAGTCTGTGATTGATTAATTGCCTGGTTTGGCTCTGGTGTCTGGTGGTGGTGATTGAACATAAAACAGCACTGGGTCATAATCTGCTCCAAGCATGTCGTGTCCATGGGCACCCTCCGTTCTCATTGGGCACCATCGGGGCTGGGGTGCCCCATTCGCCCTGTTAATCACATTTTGAATTAGTGTTTTAAGTTTCCTTTGTGATTCCTTTTTTGTTTATGGCAGTTTCCATTTGGGACTGTTCCTTTAATTTGTCCCTCAGTTAATTTTATCTCGTTGACCTGGTTATTTATATTAATCAAAATATTTAGAGTCTGCTCCACCATTCGATTAAAAACAGGGTTTGACTTTCACACTAACTCCACTTTCCAGGCCTATTCCATTTTCTTTGATTAGATTAGACTAGACGCAGAGAATCTAGAGTTCAGATTTAAATATACTCAAAGACTGAGAATTAATAGCGCCCTGGGGTAGATAGTTTCAAAGATTCACAGCCATGAGTGAGGAAATTCTTTCTCATCTTACTCCGAAATGGTCACCCTCTTATCCTGAGGCGATGACTCGCTAGTTCTAGATTCTCCAGCCAGGGGGAAACAATCTCTCAGCATTTGTCCTGAAACTCCATCAAAGAATTTTCTATGTTTCAATGAGATCATCTCTCATTCAGTAAAGCTACAGGAAATAAAAGATTTTCTATTCAATGTTTCCACATCCCCAGGAATCAGTCCACAAATCTTTGTTACACCCCCTCTAAGGAAAGTACATCTTTCCTTCAGTAGGAGAACAGCCATTCACTGCTCCAAATGTCACAAAAGCCCTGATCAATTGCAGCTAGATTTCCTCCCTCATACTCAAACTCCTTTGCACTAAAGATTAATGTAGCATTTGTTTTCCTAATTGCTTGTTGGATCTACATGTTACATTTCTGTGACACAAGGACAACCAAACCCCTCAAACTAACAATGTTTGCCAGTCTCTTGCCTTGTCCATTCTTATTACCAAACTGGGTAATTTCACACGGCTCCACATTATATTCCAACAGTCACCTTGATGATAATAATAATAATCTTTTATTGTCGCGAGTATGAAGTTACTGGGAAAAGCTCCCTTGTCACCACATTCCGGTGCCTGTTCAGGTAAGTTGGTTTGGGAATTGAACCCACGCTGCTGGCCTTGTTCTGCATTACAAACTAGCTGTCTAGCCCATGCCCTCTTAACTGTGGTGTAGCTTCACAGACTTACTCACCGCTTACTTTCCAACCTCCGATTGATTATGGTCAGTGGTTCTGATGATGGTTTCGGTGACTCTTGCTAGTGATTGATGGTATCTTGATCCTCTGCTCCCAGGAAAAGATCCCAGCTCCATATCTGCCAATGTGTAACCCTAACAAAAACAGATTGTTCTTAATTAGAGATGAAAAGATTTATGCAAATAGAAGCTGGAAGATTTTGCATTTTATTTTAAGCATATTTGAAGATCAGAAGTTATTTTGTACAAAATAATTATTTGGTAACTGAAGATGTATTTAGCTTCAGGGGTTTTACTTGTCTCAGGGTATAGCCACACTGGCATAGTTTTAGTTATTGCCCATGCCAAGTTGGCATGAGTGGTTATAGTTATTACCCATGCCAAGTTGGTATGAGTGGTTATGGTTATTGCCCATGCCAAGTTGGCATGAGTTGGTAAGAATTTCAGAGATCTTAGTATTGGACTGTAGGTCAGACCAGATAGCAGTGGTAGGTTTCCTTCCATGAAGACAATTAGCAAACCCTTTGTGTTTGTAACAGCAATTAAACAGCTCCTGGTGCCAATTCACAATTTACATGTATTGAGAGGCCACACAGATTTCAATGCATTGTCTACAAATTATTGGCCTATGATACCAAATCCATTCTTAACACTGTATTCCACTTTCGAATAGAATGATTTTAGGTGTGCATGCACACAAAAGGAGCTGTCTCACTGACACTGCGACACACAAAGGTCGCATTTGCACCAAAACCATAGCACGGTGGTTTCCCTTCACACCAATGCTGCAGCTGCAGTGTAAATCCAGGTGCACTGCTGAACCTGTCTCCAGAGTGAAGCAAAGTGGGACTTTAGCAAATCACTTCTCTCAAATGCTCTGGTTATTGTGTGAATGCAACCTAAAGGTGTGAGATCCCACTTGAGCTGTCTCACATCAGGTTGAACTCACACCCAGTGTAAAATTTTCAGGATGATCACTGCATTAAACTGCACATAATATTTCTAAAGTTATTAAGTCACTGTTGTTCCTGACAATAAAAGCCTGGCAAATACATGGAATTCTTATATGGTTTACTTTGCCCGGGGGTGGGCACCTAGCGGTATAAATCCAGCCTGCTGGCTATTTTTAGTTCTCCACAAATAGCAGGTAATGGGTAGGAGCATGTGTGAAGAAGGTACGAGTGTGTCTAAGAGAATGTCTGAATGTATTTGTGTGAGTGGCTGAATATGCGTCAGTGTATTTGTGTTGCAAGTCCTGTGTGTGAAATCACAAGTTTGCAAGTAATTTCAGATGAAGCAGTCAATCAGCACATCTTAGATCATCTAGACAGATTTAAAAAATTACATTCTCCATTACCTTAGCTAACTGTCTATTGAATGAGCCAAACCTTTTCATGACCACAAACGTTGCTTGTCAAATTGTTCAGTTTTCTTCACTGAAAAAAATTCTTCCTAAACCAAAATTGTCTTTTCACCAGCCAATGCTGGTCCATTCATATGTGACATATTTAGTGGCTGTGCAGAGTGTAAATTGTGTAGAAGCCCAAACTTCCAAGTGAAGTTGAATGAATCTGCGACCTTTGGGATGTCTCAGACCACTTTGTTCCAGACAGGTCAGGCCCTGACATGCGGGTCAAGCTGCATTTATAGTAGAATTGGACTAGTAATCAAGTGACCCGGGGCAATGCTCTGGGGACCTGGGTTCAAATCCCACCAAGGCAGATGGTGAAATTTGAATTCAATAAAAAAACTGGAATTAAAAGTCTAATGATGCCCATGAAATCATTGTCAATTGTCGTAAAAACCCGTATGGTTCACTAATGTCCTTTAGGGAAGGAAATCTGCCGTCCTTGCCTAGTCTGGCCTACGTGTGACTCCAGACCCGCAGCAATGTGGTTGACTCTGAAACACCTCTGAAATGGCCCAGCAAACCACTCAGTTGAAACGCACTTGGGGATGGCAATAAATGCTGGCCCAGCCAGTGATGCCTACATCCCCTGAATGAATAAAACAAAAAATTGCAACGTCAGTGTGAAATGAAAGTACTCATACTAAAAGTGCAATTGTGGGTTATAACACCAGGAAATAGCTCTGGATACAGGACACTGCTGAAAACAAACATGCATCTATCCCCAGTTAGAATTCAGTAAAACAAAGCTGGGGGATGCATCAGTGCTTATTCTTTAAGTTGTTCACTGGATTTGGGCATTGTTGGCATTTACTGGTCATCCCTAATTGCCTTTGAGAATATGGCGGTGAGCTGCCTTCTTGAACCACTGCAGTCCGTGTGGTGTAGGTACATCCACAGTGCTGTTGGTGAGGAAATTCCAGGATTTTGACCCAACGACAGTGACGGAATATATTTCCAAATCAGGATGGTGAGTGGATTGGAGAGAAACTTGCAGATGGTGGTGTTCCCATGTCTCTGCTGCCCTTGCCCTTCGAGATGGTACAGATTACAGGTTTTGAAGGTGCTGTCAAAGTAGCCTTGATGGGTTCCTGCAGTGCAATTTGTAGATAGAGCGTACTGCTACCACTGTGTGTCGGTTTGGAGAGAGCAGATGTTGAAGGTGATGGATGGGATGCCAGTCAAGCAGGCTGCTTTGTCCTGGATGTTGCTAAGATTCTTGAGTGTTGCTGGAGTTGCACTCATTCACGCAAGTGGACAGTGTTCCATCACACTCCTGACTTGAGCTTTGTAGACAATGCACAGGGGAGTCCGGAAGTGCTGCAGAATTCCCAGTAGCTGACCTGTTCTTGTAGCCACAGTATTTATGTAGCTAGTCCAGTTCAGTTTCTGGTCAATGGTAACCCCCAGGATGTTGATTCAGCAATGGTAATGTCACCGAAGGTCAAGGGGAGATGCTTAGATTCTCTCTTGCTGGAGATGGTCATTGCCTGTCACTTGTGTGGCGTGAATGTTACTTGTGACTTATCAGTCCAAGTCCAAATGTTGTCCAGATCTTTAGGAAGCTAAATATATTTCTGTAAAAGAACAAAATAATGTTCATAAACAATAATTAGAAATTGGCATAACTAAAGTTTGATCATTCAGACCAGCACATCTCAAACTGGGGTCCACATATCCCTGGGGCTAAACAGGAACCTTCTATGGGTTGTGCAATGCAGGTCAGCCTGCCAGATGGGTGACTGTCCAGGGAACTGTGGTCAAGAGTAAGCAGTGAGTGACTATCACTTGTGTGCTCTGCTCTCCACATGCTCCTGCTCTTCCCATGATCTGTTCTCTGAGTTTCAACTCTCTCCAGGTCCCTGCTCTCTCTCCCCGCACCCTGCCCTTTCTCCCCACACTCCTGCTCTTTCTCCCCCCGCGCTCCTGCTCTCTCTCCCCCCGCGCTCCTGCTCTCTCTCCCCCCGCGCTCCTGCTCTCTCTCCCGCCGCTCCTGTTCTCTTCGTGCTCCTTTAAAAACAATCTTTTACTTCATATAGGCATTAATGCAGATTGGGTGGCTGTGATTATGGATCTATTTGAAAATGGAGCTTTCAATGACAATGTTTCAGAATCCGGGATTTAGACCAATCTTTTACAATGTTGTATATCACCCGATCAAAATCACTGAAACTGCAGAATTAGCCATTGTGTTTTATGGGATCTTATTGAATGGAAATTGGCTGCTTCATTTCCTACATCACAGCATCACAATTTAAAAGGAACTTGATTAAACTTGAAACAATTTGGGATATCTTGATGTCAGGAATGGAGAGTTTGCAATCCTCTGGTGAACTTTAATGCCCAGTTTCTCTTGCCTATGAACGTTTCTCCCAGGCTGTAGTGTTACCTGGAGCTCGGTCCCCGTGGCATGGACATTTAAGCACAGGGCTTACTGGACCATACAAGAAGCTATGAGATAGTTGTTCCCTACCTGCTGGGATGGTTGGACATGGTCCTTGCCACAGCTGGCCCAAGCTGTGTCCTCCTTTCTGTTTTGCTCTTAATATAAGCAGATCAGATATAGGAGGGGGAATAGCTACTTGGCCCTTGGGTCTGCTCCACCATTCAATAATATCATGGCTGATTTAATTGTGGCCTTAATACCACTTTCCAGCTGTCCCATGTAATAGTTGACTCCCTCGTTAATCAAAATTCTGTATTACTCCACCTTGAAGGGCAGCACAGTAGCATTGTGGATAGCACAATTGCTTCACAGCTCCTGGGTCCCAGGTTCGATTCCCGGCTTGGGTCACTGTCTGTGCGGAGTCTGCACATCCTCCCCGTGTGTGCGTGGGTTTCCTCCGGGTGCTCCAGTTTCCTCCCACCGTCCAAAGATGTGCAGGTTAGGTGGATTGGCCATGATAAATTGCCCTTAGTGTCCAAAATTGCCCTGAGTGTTGGGTGGGGTTACTGGGTTATGGGGATAGGGTGGAGATGTGGGCTTGGGTAGGGTGCTCTTTCCAAGAGCCGGTGCAGACTCGATGGGCCGAATGGCCTCCTTCTGCACTGTAAATTCTATCTATGAAATTGAAGATATTTAATTACCCAGCCTGTAATTTAATTACAACCGTACAGAAGCAAATTTAAACAGAAAGTACCTAGCAGTATTACAGATATTAAACAAGTTTAAATATCTTCAGAATAAATTTCTTACATAGTCTGATAACTTTGTGACTTCTTGGTTTGTGAGACCACATTCCTTTACTAGTCACATCGAGTGGAAAAAAATTCCAAACATTAACTGTTCTCAGAGGAAAGAAATTCCTCCTCGCCCCCACTATCATTGAGAGACCCCTTATGTTGAAACCCATCTAGGGTGGCATGGTGGTGCAATGGTTAGCGCTGCTGCCTCAAGGCGCCGAGGTCCCAGGTTCGATCCCGGCCCTGGGTCACTGTCTGTGTGGAGTTTGCACATTCTCCTTGTGCCTGCGTGGGTTTCACCCCCACAACCCAAAGATTGCAGATTAGGTGGATTGGCCATGCTAAATTGCCCCTTAATTGGGAAAAAATAAGTGGGTATTCGAAATTTAAAAGTATGTGTTTGCAAACGTTAGTAGATTAGTGAGTCGAGCTTGGTGGTGAACATAGAGAAATCGAAAATAGGAGCAAGAAGAGTCCATTCGGCCCTTTGAGCCTGCTCTGCCATTCATTATAATCATGGCTGATTATTCAACTCAATAGCCTAATCCCACTTTCTCCCCATATCCTTTGATCGCCTTCTCCCTCAGTGCTATGTCTATCTGCTTATTGGCTTCAACTACATTCTGTCCTGAATTCCACAGGCCAGATGGTGGGGGGTGAATGTAATGCGACATGAATCCAAGGACGCACGGCAACGCAGAATTGCCGAGCAGAAATTTATTGCCAAGTTCCGCACACATGAGTACAGCCTCAACCGGGACCTTGGATTCATGTTGCATTACATTCCCCCCCACCATCAGGCCTAGGCTTGCGAAATCCTACCAACTGTCCTGGCTTGAGACAATTCACACCTCTTTAACCTGGGATTACCCCTCTCTCTGGATCTGTAAAGACTTAATTACCTGCAAATGTTCGCAGTCAAAGTATCATCTTGCATCTTTGACTTTGTCTATATATATGTTTCTGGAATATACCTCTTCATTCACCTGAGGAAGGAGCTGCGCTCCGAAAGCTAGTGATTTGAAACAAACCTGTTGGACTTTAACCTGGTGTTGTAAGACTTCTTACTATGCTCACCCGAGTTCAACACCAGCATCTCCACATTATAAAATAATGAGGAGCATAGATAAGAAAGATAGTCAACCTGTTCCCAAAGGTAGAGGGGTCTAGAACGAGAGGGCATAGGTTTAAGGTGGGAGGGGAGAGATACAAAAGAGACCAGAGGGGAAATGTTTTCACACAAGTGGGTGGTGAGCATCTGGAATGAGCTGCCAGAGGCAGTGGTACAGGCAGGTACAATGTTTTCCTTTAAAAAATGGTTAGACAGTTACATGGGCAGGGTGGGTATAGAGGGATATGGGCCAAATGCGGGCAAATGGGACTAGCTTAGTGATAGAAACTGGGCGGCATGGACAAACTGGGCCAAAGGGCCTGTTTCCATGCTGTAAACATCTATGATTCTATGACAGAAGAATGGCACCTCTGCCAGTGCAGCACTCCCTCAGTATTGGAAGTGTCAGGCTAGAATTATGTGCTCGACTCTTTGGAGTAGTGCTTGAAGATACAACTTCCTGGATTGGAAACAAGAGTACTAACCAGTGAGGCTAGGCTGACACCTTAGCAATTGTTGACACAACTGCTAGTGCAATGTCTATTATGACTGGTAACTCTGTGTTTCTCCAGTGAGTTGTGGAAAATGCTTGATTAAAACAGGAGAGAGAAACTGTTATTTTTCGAGCTCAGTAAAAGGTCTCCACACATGCTGCCAGACCTGCTGAGTATTTCCAGCATCTCGGTTTTTGCTTCAGATTTGCAAAAGTTTGCTTTTGAATATCCTAACTTAGATTGTCAGTCTGTGCTGAGTTGGTTGATGTCAGATGGAGCATGTGTGTGGGCATGAGGTAAGGCCAGGGTCTGCTCTGTCTGTGCTGTCCTTCGCTGTTAAGCAGTCAGCCATAAATCACACCCAGGTGGCAAACAGCAACTACCACCCATGGTGCCCGAACAAGTCAATCAAATGCTTCGGGAAAGGAAGGAAAAATGAAGCAATGCTAAAGCAGAAACTCAATTCATTGAAGAGCTCCACATATCCAGCTTAACATTAGTTGGAATGTATTAAGGAAATGGTTCGAACTGATAAATTGCTGAAGCTTTTCCCCTTAAGAGTCCTGGCCAATATATATCCCTCAACCAACATCACTAATTCAGATTATCCGGCCTTTGTCTTCCTGTTGTTTGTTGAATCTTGCCGAGTGCAGCATTGATTGCTGTGCCTCCCATTATAAGACAGTGATGAAAAGTATATCATTGGTGTAATTCACTTTGGAACAAGCTGAGATTGTGAAAGATGCTATATCCATTAAAAAAATATTTAATTCCTTTTTATTTAATAGGTGTGATGCTGCCAGGGGTGGGGATCATGATAGACGGGGTGGAAAACACTCAGTTCCATAGCTCACACAGTTTTCCAAATAGCCAAACTGAACGTTTATTTAAAAGTCTTCAGATGCTCCGCAAAACAGAAAAGAATAGAAATAAACACCTTTGAGCCTAACTTTACACACAGCATGTCCCTATTTAAACCTGGACGGCAAATCCATTTCCCAGGAAAAACTCAACACAATATATAATAGCGACAGTCAGATTACCAGAACGGGTTCTCATACAGGCCAAAGTTTAATCCACATCAGGGTTTTCGTACAGTCCGAGGTTAGCAACAAAGGTACAGTATGCACACAGAAAATTCTCACTCTCCAAGGCACCTTCCTTGCATTCACCAAGTTGGCTCTGTTAAGAAACCGGGGAATCTTATGAGGAAAGTACCTTTCTTCCAGCACACAGCCAGCCCCTGGTGACACCACATAGGTTAATATTGTAATTCTAGGTAATACACTGTTGCTGCTAAGTGATGCTGCTGAGAACGCTTTTGCTGTATTGCTGCAGAAGTTTTCAAATGGTGTCACCCAAGTCTTAGCAATATCAGAGGAGACAACTTGTTTCTAGTTGTGTATTGATTTTTCTGCTTGTTCTGCCTTTAAGGGGGTTGATTTTTGTGGGTGCTCTTAGCCCAAGCAATGTTGGGTACATGGATCTAAATGAAAACATGGATTTAATAAGAAACAAGACCAGGTGTTTCTGCCTTTCAGGAAGATCCTGGCTGATCTTCCACCTTCCCACACGCTATCTCAATATCCCCCGATTCCTTTAGTATTGAGATATCTATTAATCTCAAACTGTGATGGAGCATCCACAGCTCTGTGGGCTCGAGAATTTCAAAAATCCACAATCCTTTGACTGAAGACATTTCTCTGAATTTCAAACTCTGATAGACAGACATCTGAGATTAGCCTTTAGTTCTAGACGCCGCTGCCAAAGAAAGCATCATTCTGTCAAACTCATTAAGAATTTTATATGTTCCAATGAGACAATAGGTTAAATGGCCTGAGGCCCCATGGTACGTCCTTATGTGGTCGACGAAGATGACAATTTGGAGGGCCTGATATGTTCCTGGATTATACCACCAGCACATTGTGTGATCAGATCAGGAATCTGGATACAGTTCTATCGAAGATTGATGGCTCTAATTGCCCATTGTGAAAACAGGCTGACAAGTAAATTGCTGGAAACACTTAGTAGATTAAGCAGCATCTGTACAGAGAATGGGTGTGTTAGGCATATTGGAGGGCATTTGATGAAAACACTGAGGGGGGGCTTGAGACAAATAGTTGGATAAGTATGGAGTGACCTTTACTCTGTATATAACCACGTGCTGTACCGTTCTGGGAATGTTTGATGGGGACATACAGGAAGCATTACTTTGTATCTAACCCCATGCTGTACCTACCTTGGTAGAGTTTCATGAGAACAATGTAGAGGGAGCTTTACTCTGTATCTAACCCCGTGCTGTACCTGTCCTGGGAGTGTTTGATGGGGACAGTGTAGAGGGAGCTTTACTCTGTATCTAACCCCGTGCTGTACCTGTCCTGGGAGTGTTTGATGGGGACAGTGTAGAGGGAGCTTTACTCTGTATCTAACCCCGTGCTGTACCTGTCCTGGGAGTGTTTGATGGGGACAGTGTAGAGTGAGCTTTACACTGTATCTAACCCCGTGCTGTACCTGCCCTGGGAGTGTTTGATGGGGACAGTGCAGAAGAAGCTTTACTCTGTATCTAACTCCATGCTGTGCCTGTGTTTGATGATAATGATGCTTGGTTGGTGGAATAAAAAAATGTTTTCCTGTTCGCGTGGGTCTCACCCCCATAACCCAAAGATGTGCAGGGTAGGTGGATTGGCCATGCTGAATTGCCCTTTAATTGGGGGCGGAGGGGGGCGGGGGGGGGGGGGGGGGGGGGGGCAATTGGGTACTTCAATTTTTAAAAAAAGAAAAAGTTTCTATTCCCATGCCTAATGTTGCACAACTTCATTGACTGCAGAAATTACCCATTCTCTCCTTCCAGATACTTTTGCTGCTGACCTGATGTTGAATTTTATCTGGGGAAAAGTCACCCATTATATTGTGCAATAACCAGTGTGATAAAGGCTGAGAATGGGTCGCTTGCTTCGTGAATGTAAAAACACTGTGCTGATCAAACACTCACTGCTGCACCCCTTTGTTTTCGAGGCAGCCAAACTAATTGTGGAGACAGATACATTTGGCAGCAGAGTCCGCATCAAGGGAGCTGAATCTGGGTTCTACATCTGTATGAACAAGCGAGGAAAACTGATTGGAAAGGTAAGGGTTAATGTGAGAGTGGTGGAGAAACTTTAAAAACAAAATTGTAAAGATTTTGGAATCAGGTGTTCGGGCAAACGGAGAAATTGGGTGAAATAGGTTAGCGAGGTATGTAGCGAAATGGGCAGAGCCTGTGTGCGATATATAATCATTATACTGAGGTTTGCAGGTAACATTTCTCCGTCTAATAGTTTAATGGAAGCAATGAAGTGTTCCAAATAATCAGAAGAATTAAGTGCTAGTTAATTTCAGGGCAAAATAGAGAAACAGGAATAGAGAGTGCAGAAACTCAGTGAGTCAGTGAATTTACAGCAATTAGGAGGCCAAATGGAGAGGAAGACAGAGAGAGACAGAAAACAAGGCAACATAGAAACACAAGCGTACAAAGATATAGAGAAATGGGAATAGAAAGGATGAGGATAACATTTAACAGTGAGTAGGGAAAGGTTAATCAGCAAGTGAATCAAAAGAAAAGAGATTGAGAACCAGATTGTGAGACAGAAAGAGCATGACTGAGAAAGAGAGAATCAGCAAGAGAGGTAGAATCAGCAATACTGAGAAACAGTGAGAAACAATGGGAGAATGAGAAACAGTGAGAGCCATTGTTTTCCAAGTGCTATGCTATTAAATCTTTTATGATGGACTGTAGAATTTTCCTCACTACCAAGTCTATAATTGACTAGTCTATAATTCCCCATTTTCTCTCTATCTCCCTTTTTAAGTAGAAGGGTTACATTAGCTACCCTCTAAACCATAGGAACTGTTTCAGAGTATATAGAATCTTGGAAGATGACCACCATTGCATCCACTATTCCTAGTGCCACTTCCTTAAGTACTCTGGGATGTAGATTATGAGGCCCTGGGGTTTTATTTGCCTTCAAACCCATCAATTTCCCCAACACCATTTCACTGCTAATACTGATTTCCTTCAGTTCCTCCCTCTCACTAAATCCTGTGATCCCCAACATTTCTGGTACGTTATTTGTGCCCTCCTTTGTAAAGACAGAACTAAAGTATGTATTTAGTTCATTAGCCATGTCTTTGTTCCCCTTTATAAATTTGCCTAATTCGAGGGCAGCGCGGTGGCACAGTGGTTAGCTCTGCTGCCTCACAGCGCCGAGGTCCCAGGTTCGATCCTAGCTCTGGGTCACTGTCTGTGTGGAGTTTACACATTCTCCCCGTGTTTGCGTGGGTTTTATCCCTGCAACCCAAAGATATGCAGGCTAGGTGGACTGGCCACGCTAAATTGTCCCTTAATTGGAAGAAATGAATTGGGCAGTCTAAATTTATTTTTAAAAATAAATTCACCTAATTCTGACTGTAAGGGACTCGTATTCTATTTTCTCCTTCTTAATCAATCCCTTTGTTCTCCTATTCTGCTATTTTTCTGGCCAATTTGTATGCCCCTTCCTTGGATCTAATAACCTCTCTAATTTCCTTAAGTTTGGTTACCTTTACCATTATAATTTTGTGCGGACAGGAATGAACAATTGTTGCAGTTCACCCATACACTCTTTCAATGTTTTCAATTGCCTATCCACAGTCATCCCTTTAAGTAACCTCCCTCAATCGGTCATAACCAACTCATGCCTCATACCATCATAGTTTTCTTTATTTAAACTCGGGACCCTAGTATTATGGTCGCTCATTCCCAAGGGGCCTCACGCAACTAGATTGTCAATTATTCTTTTCCCATTACACAATATCCAGTTGTGGATGGCTTCTTCCCTAATTGTTTTTCAACATATTCGACAATAAAACCATCCCATACACAATCCAGGAATTCCTCCTTTATGGTATTGTTACTAATTTGATTTGCCAAATCAACATACAGATTAAAGTCACCCAGAATTACAGATGTTCCTTTGTCGCATGTGTCTCTAATTTCCTGTTTAATGCTATCTCCAACATCACCACTAAGTTTTGGGTTCTGTATACAACGCCCACTAATGATTTTTGCCCCTTGGAGTTTCTCAGCTCTACTCATACATATTTCACATCGTCGGAGCTAATATCCTTCCTCACTATTGCGTTAATTTCCTCTTTAACCAGCAATGCAACCCCACTGCCTTTGTCTGTCTTTCCTAAATACTGACTACCCCTGAGGGCAGCATGGTGGCGGAGTGGTTAGCACTGCTGCCTCATGGCACCGAGGTCCCAGGTTCGATCCCAGCTCTAGGCTACTGTCCGTGTGGAGTTTGCACATTCTGCCCGTGCTTGCATGGGTTTCATCCCCACCACCCAAAGGTGTGCAGGGTAGATGGATTGGCCACGCTAAATTGCCTCTTAATTGGAAAAAAATGAATTGGGTACTCTAAATTTTTTTTTAAAATACTGACTACCCCTGGATGTTCAGTTTCCATCGCTGGTCACCTTGCAGCCACGTCTCTGTTATCCCAAATTTATCATACCCATTTACATCTATTTATGTGATTAATTCATCCACTTTATTGCTAATGCTCCATGTATGAAGGAATGTCCCATTCCCATTATTTTTCACTGTGTTTGTGTTTGATTTGGCCCTTGGTTTTCTGCCGATCACTTTTCTTATTCCACTTTCTGTCTTTAGTTCTTCTATTTGTTTCCCCCTCCTCTGACTCTTTGCAGAGATTCCTGAAGCCCTGCCATTTGAGTTTAAACCCTCCCCAACCAGTATAGCAAATACTCCCCAAGGACATCAGCCCTGGTCCTGCCCAGGTGCAACCCATCCAGTTTGTACAGGTCCCACCTCCCCTTGAACCTGTCCCAAAGTCCCAGGAATTGGAACACCCCCCCTTCTCCTCAGCCACATATGGATCTGATATATCCTGCTATTTCTGGTCTGACGAACACATGGCACTATTAGTAATTCTGTGGTCCTACTTTTCAACTTACTTCCTAACTCCCAATATTCTGCTTTCAGGCCCTCATTGCTTTCTTGCCTGATGTTTGTACCAATGTGTGCCACCCCCATGAATACTAACCCTCCTCCTCTAGATTGTCCAATGGACGCTCTGAAAACATCCTTGACCCGAGCACCACATGCCATCTTGGATTTTCATCTGTAACCACAGAAACAGTGAGAATGAGAAACAAAGAGAGAGAGAGAAACAGTGTGAGTGAGAAACAGTGAGAGTGACATATAGCAAGTGAGAAACCGATAAAGAGAGACAGTGATAGTGTAAGAAACGAGAGTATGAAACAGTAATTGTGCAAGAATCAGGGAGAGAACAAGGAAAAATGAAATGGAGAAACAGTGAGAGTGTGAAAGAGTGAGAAACAACGAGAATATGAGAAATAACAAGAGAGTGAGAAACACAGAGGGAGAAATAGCGAAAGAAGGGATAACAGCAAAAGAAGCATTGAGAGAAACATCTAGAGAGGGCAACCAATAGTGAGAGAGTGAGACACAGGTGAGAAGAACAAACTGTGAGAGAGAAAGAAATGAAGGACAGTGAGAAACAATGATTGAGAGACAAATGGTGCGGGATTAAGAAACCATTGGCGGAGGGGTGGCACGTGGCGCAGTGGTTAGCATTGCTGCCTACGGTGCTGATGACCCGGGTTCGAATCCCGGCCATGGGCCACTGTCTGAGTAGAGTTTGCACATTAACCCCGTGTCTGCGTGGGTTTCACCCCCACAACCCAAAGATATATAGGTTAGGTGGATTGGCCACACTAAATTGCCCCTTAATTGGTACTCAAAACAAAAAAAAAGTGTTTATATAAAAGAAAAGAAGCCATCAGTGGGATTCGCCGGACACCAACGGCGAAACCGCGTTTGGCGATCGGCCAGAGAATCACCGTTCACGACCGAATTGGGGGCGGTGCCACTTTCACGATGCTCCGCCCCCTCCAAAGCGGCGTATCGACTGCCTCATGACATTGCCTCAGGCCCACCCTCCGCTGCTCGGCCCCCGACCAGCCGGGTTCCCGACGGCGTCGGTCGCATCTGGTCTCATCCATCGGGAACTTGGCATGGTGGCTACGGACTCCATCCAGCGCCGCCACAGTCAGGGGAGGGCCAATCCGCTGGCAGCGGGAACTTTGCCAGGTGCTGGTGGCACTGTTGGGGGGGGGGGTGGTCCGGGGCGCGTAGACGGCCAAACCGGAGGCACTATTTCACAGGCTGGGTCCGCGAGCGGTCGCCGCCATGTTGCACGGCGCGGCTGCTGCAGGCTGCCGCTGTGTGCATGAGTGGCCACGGACCTGACAATTCTCCTGGCCATATCCACAGATGGAGCTGGGTACACTATGCTGCTTTGATGCTAGCCCCCAACCAAACGGTTGATCGGTGGCCGTTTTACCCCATTTTTTCTGTCGGAAAACGCCACCGTTTCCACGCCGGCATGGAGACATAGGCTCAAAATTGGAGAATCCAGCCTGTGACAGTGAGTGAGTCAGAAACAGTGAGGGAGTGAGGAACAGTGAAACTGGGAAGCAGCCAGAATGAGTCACACTGTGCAGAATTTTCCGTTATTTGCACAGAGTGCTTGCTGAGGGGGGAAATCTTCGTGCAGATCACAAGCTGCACTGTTGATTTTTCCCGCCACATTCTGCAGCAGAGGAAATCTCCAGGTGTGGCTCACGCCATCACGATGGCGGGATGTTTCCCCATTTTGCAATTAAAAAATTACACCCCTGCCCCTCGCGGGTAAGAGGAACAGCAACACCCCCCCTCCCTCCAACATGACAAAGGCAACCCCACCTCACAGATAAAGGGACCCCCCCCCCTCCTGCCCAATGATATGCTGGCACTGTCCTCTGGGGAACTCCAAACACGCCCGTGGTGGGTCGATATGACGGGATGCCCGCTCCTTATATTAACCTTTGTTGAAATGAGGCGCCGGCCCAGGAAGGTGGGGCCGGGAAGAATCGACAAACGAGATCTCACGCAGTGTGATTCTTGTTTTCCCAGTGTCCCAAGACTTTGGCTCGCGTTGCCATTTGCGCTCGCCTGATCAGCACGTGCACAAAATCATAGCAACATAGTGAGAAACACAGAGAATGATTAATAGTGAGGGAGTGAGAAACAATGAGTGAGAAACACTGAGTGAACGATAAATAGTGAGAGAATGAGAAACAGTGTGTGTGAGATAAATAGTGAGGGAGTGAGAAATGCTGAGTGACAAACACAGTGAATGATTGTGACTGAATGAGGGAGTGAGAAACACAGAGTGAGAAACACTGAGTGAGAGATAAATAGTGAGGGAGTGAGAAACACTGAGTGAGAGATAAATAGTGAGGGGAGTGAGTGAATGATTAATAGTGAGTGAGTCAGAAACACAGTGAGAAACACTGAGTGAGAAACACTGAGTGAGAGATAAATAGTGAGGGGAGTGAGTGAATGATTAATAGTGAGTGAGTCAGAAACACAGTGAGAAACACTGAGTGAATGATAAATAGCGAGGGAGTGAGAAACACTGAGTGAGAAACACTGAGTGAGAAACACTGAGTGAGAGATAAATAGTGAGGGAGTGAGAAACACTGAGTGAGAAACACTGAGTGAATGATAAATAGTGAGGGGAGTGAGTGAATGATTAATAGTGAGTGAGTGAGAAACACTGAGTGAGAAACACTGAGTGAATGATAAATAGTGAGGGAGTGAGAAACACAAAGTGAGAAACACTGAATGAGAAACACTGAGTGAATGATAAATAGCGAGGGAGTGAGAAACACTGAGTGAGAAACACTGAGTGAATGATAAATAGTGAGGGAGTGAGAAACACAGAGTGAGAAACACTGAATGAGAAACACTGAGTGAATGATAAATAGCGAGGGAGTGAGAAACACTGAGTGAGAAACACTGAGTGAATGATAAATAGTGAGGGAGTGAGAAACACTGAGTGAGAGATAAATAGTGAGGCAGTGAGAAACACTGAGTGAGAAACACTGAGTGAGAGATAAATAGTGAGGGAGTGAGAAACACTGAGTGAGAGATAAATAGTGAGGGAGTGAGAAACACTGAGTGAGAAACACTGAGTGAGAAACACTGAGTGAGAAACAGTGAGTGAGAGATAAACTGAGTGAATGATAAATAGTGACGGGGGGGGGGGGGGCGAGAAACAGCGTGAGTTCTAGATAGTGAGAGAGAAACAGCGAGGTGCACATTTGAGGGAAAGAAAAGATTTGGATAGGAGCGGGAGAAAGGGGGCCAGCATAGCGGAAAGATACTCAGTAATAGTGCGAGAGGAAAGGCCAGAGAATCAGAAATTGATGCAGAAAATCGATTCAGGTCATGATAAAGGGGGGGGGGAGATATATTTATCTCCTCCCCCTACACTCCGTCCCAATCTTTATCACTGCAAATCTCCCAATAAAAATATTGCTGTCTGTCATTTTAACGCATCAAATCCTTCCAATTCCTGAGAAATGTCTATTAAACTGATGCATGTCTAGATACTGAATTTTAATCCCGGTAGGAAAATCTGTGAATGACATTATAGACATAAAATAGGTATACTGACCATTTTATATAATATAATCCCGGTAGCTGCACAGATAGTTGGTTGAATAGCTAATGTATGGATACACGAGCCGAACTCTTGGCATGATGTTTTTTGAAATGGATTAAGTATTGTGGGGATGGGGTCATTAGTGTCTGATGCTGGGATGTGGAGGTTATTTTAAAGGCTTGTGTTCGGTTGGAGTTGGGGGCTTGTCGCTCTCCGCTTCCACTTGTCTAATCCTGTGTCACATTGAGTGGCTGAGTGGCGGGTCCTGGCAGAGTCTCTGTGACCAAGAGCAATGACAGATACCCGCCAGCCCGCGCCCCCGCTTGCCCCGCCATCTGCTTGTCGAGGAGCTGATATTATTCCTTGTGACAAGTTGTATTTGGCAGTGCCCAGCGCGGAGCCCTGCACACGGGCTGCAGGAGGAGGGGGGTGTATTCCGCAGATGGAAACTGCTACCTGCTTCAGGAGAGGCGGCTGCTTCTATACTGCATGGGTCAGGAATATGTATCCTGGGCTCACACCTACCCTGTGTTCCCAAACTCCCCGAATTCTGACTTCTTTAAAATCATCTCTCTTCGCCTTCTGCTCCCTCTCTGTCTGTAGATTCCCTTTCACTCCTATTCACTCAATTCCTTCACCCCCTTTCTTCCCACACTTTTCTCTTAACTTCCCCCTTTCTCTGTCTATCCTTTCCCGCTCTCTCACTCTCCCTCTCTCCCCGATTCAATCTTTCTAGTGTTAGTTTGGCAATCCATGCGTTGTCTCAAGGCTGCAAACAATAACGTGGTCAGAACAGTCCCCAGTATTCCTCACCGATATTAATCTATCGGGTCGCCAATGATGTTTTTAAAAGAAAGATGCTTTTTAGCTGAGCTACACACAACGCCCGCACATTGGGACTGAGCGTGGCGGGTCAGTCTGGATGGAAGCTTTATTCACTGTCCTCTTTCTCTTGACAGCGAAGCGGGAAGAGCAAGGATTGTGTCTTCACCGAGATTGTGCTGGAGAATAACTACACGGCTCTACAGAATGCCAAGTACGAGGGATGGTTCATGGCTTTCACCCGGAAAGGGAGACCCAGGAAAGGGTCAAAGACCAGGCAACACCAGAGGGAGGTGCATTTCATGAAGAGATTGCCCAAGGGTCACCTGTCCTCTTTGGACACCCATAGACACTTCGAGTTCATCAACTACCCTTTCTCCAGCAGGACTAAACGCACCAGACACTCCAGGCCTCGATAGAAACAGCCATTGTCCGAACACCATCTCTCTCCAGTAACAATTGAAACAGCTAATGGATAAACAAGCTCCGTTTTTTTAAAAAATGAGATGCTTTATTTTTCTACTCAACTCCAATTGATGAGACTACACCACCAGGCGTTGGGGGTAAGAATTCAGTCAGAAGTAAAGTTAAAATAGTTTTCACAAAGAGAGGAGAACAAAAGGACACACATGGATTCCGTGACAGAAGAAGAGAAAACCATTAAGACGCCATTCAAACCATGAAGATGCTCGGCTCATCGACCCCCAAGTTGAGATGAGTGTCTGAGGCTCTTTAATGTTGTATATAATCAGTTAATTAGGTATTAGAGTGGAAGAATAAAAGATGAATGGTTCACTCTTATTCTTCCATGATCCTCTTCAAATGCTGCTTTTGGAACTCTTCATTTGACAGTGATGTCCGAGTGAGTGAATCGCCAAGAAAATTACGGAAAATGCATCTGAGCTACCTGGGTGAATTCCTTCAACGCTATCGCTGGATGTTGTTAACAGTCATTCACTGTCCAATTATATTTACTGAAGCTTGGAGGAGACCCATACAGCAACAGATTATAAACTCACCTCTAATTGTCTTGTTAATAATTCTTCATTTGCTTTATTTACTTATTTTAGTACAACACTGTATTGTTCCCGAGAAACTGGCAGAACACTTTTTGTATTCAGTTTTCTTTTGGAGAATTGTGTAAAATAATTTCTAATGATGAAAATATTTATTTAATAACTGTATTAAATTTGTATTAGAATACAGAAAGCAATTTCTGTGTGCTGTCACTGGAATCAAGATAGCGCAGGGTGTCAGTGATTGTTGTGTGAGCTGTTAATGAACCCGCAATTAGACAGAAAAACCGAGAGAGCACAGAAAGAGAAACAGAAAAAAAGCACAGGTAGAGAGGGAAACAAAGAAAGATGATTAAAATAATGACAAAGGAAAACTGAATAGAATGAGATAAATAGAAGGGAAGAATGATAGAACAGGTTAAGAAAAGTCAGAGATGGAAAAGGCCACTCATTCCATTAAAGCCCATCAATGAGAGACCCCCACCCCCATACATTACCCCTCACGTCATAGAATCCTATTGTATTTTGAGTAATTTCTTACACATAGATACATAGAAGATAGGAGCAGGAGGAAGCCTGTTGGCCCTTCGAGCCTGCTCTGTCATTCATCACGATCATGGCTGATCATCCAACTCAATAGCCTCATCCTGCTTTCTCCCCATAGCCTTTGATCCCATTCTCCCCAAATGCTATATGCTTCTTGAATATATTCAAAGTTTTAGCATCAACTATTTCCTGTGGTAATGAATTCCACAGGCTCACCACTCTTTGTGTGAAGAAATGTCTCCTTATCTCTGTCCAAAATGGTTTACCCTGAATCCTCAGGCTTTGCCCTGGTTCTGGACACACCCATCATTGGTAACATCTTCCCTGCATCTACCCTGTCTAGCCCTGTTAGAATTGTATAAGTCTCTATGAGATCCTCCCTCATTCTTCTGAACTCCAGCGAGGACAATCCCAACCTAGTCAATCTTCCTCATATGACAGTCCCGCCATGCCTGGAATCAGTCTGGTAAACCTTTGCTGCACTCCCTCGAGAGCAAGAACATCCTTCCTCAGAGAAGGAGACCAAAACTGCACACAATACTCCAAGTGTGGCCTCACCAAGGCCCTGTACAATTGCAGCAACACATCCCTGCTACTATACTCGAAATCTCTTGCAATGAAGGCCAACATACCATTAGCCTTCTTTACCGCCTGCTGCACCTGCATGCTTACCTTCAGCAACTGGTGCACAAGAACACCCAGGTCCCACTGCATACTCCCCTTTCCCAATTTACAACAATTCAGGTAGTAAACTGCCTTCCTGTTTTTGCTTCCAAAATGAATAATCTCACACTTATCCAAATTATACTGCATCTGCCATTGGTTTGCCCACTCGCCGAACCTGTCCAGATCTTGCTGTAGGATCCCTGCATCCTTATCACAATTCACCCTCCCACCTAATTTGGTATCATCTGCAAACTTTGAGATGTTACATTTTGTTCCCTCATCCAAATCATTAATATATATTGTGAATAGCTGGGGTCCCAGCTCCGATCCCTGTGGTACCCCACTGGTTACTGCCTGCCAATTTGAAAAGGTCCCATTAATCCCTACTCTTTGTTTCCTCTCTGTCAACCAGTTTTCTATCCACCTCAATACATTTCCCCCAATCCCATGGGCTTTAATTTAGCACAACAATCTCTTATGCGGGACTTTGTCAAACGCCTTCTGAAAGTCCAAACATACCACATCGACTGGCTCCCCTTTGTCAACTGTACTGGTTACCTCTTCAAAGAATTCCAACAGATTTGTCAAGCATGATTTTCCCTTCATAAATCCATGCTGACTTTGACTGATCCTGCCACTGCTTTCTAAATGTTCCGCTATAAAGTCCTTGGTAACGGATTCAAGCATTTTCCCCAGTACCGATGTTAGGCTTACTGATCTATGATTCTCTGCTTTCTCTCTACCTCCCTTTTTGAACATCGGAGTGATGTCAGCTACCCTGCAATCTACAGGGACAGTTCCAGAGTCTATAGAATCCTGGAAGATGATCCACTATTTCCAGAGCCACCTCCGTAAGCACTCTGGGATGCTGATTCTCAGGCCCTGGAGATTTATCCGCCTTCAATCCCATCAGTTTTCCCAGCACCATTTCTCTCCTAATGTTGATCTCCCTCAGTCTTCCCTCTCACTAAACCTTTCATTCTCCAACATTTCTGGGATCTGATTTTTGTCCTCATTTATTGAGACAGAACCAAAGTATGTATTCAATACTTTCACCTCCATTCGACATTTGGGAGATCATTTCAGTTAACACTCCATAATCTTTCTCTCTACAAAGTGAATTTAGAATAAAGATTTAGGTAAGTGTCAAAGAGACACAAATACAATTAGAAAGAGGTAATCTATCTGTAAACATAAATACTTCCATCACATTTACTATAGGTTGGGTAAAGGTTCCTCTTGTTAGCAAAATCATAAACATATCTTTATATGTTTTATGTGAGTTTACATTTCATATTATAATAGATAGATAGACAGCTTAATAGAGTTAGAATCCAACATAAGCGCAATTGCTTAGAGGAACCCAGCTAGGCTAATTTGAATATATTTCTGACTGGTGACTTTGGCCAAGGCAACTGGTCAGTTTTATCCGCTATCAGGCTCTGTGTATAAATCCTACACTTTGCAACATTGTTTGAGATTGCCTTCTTTTTGCTATTACCCATCTGAAAATGAAAATTGCTTATTGTCACGAGTAGGCTTCAAATGAAGTTACTGTGAAAAGCCCCTAGTCGCCACATTCCGGCGCCTGTTCGGGGAGGCTGTTACGGGAATCGAACCGTGCTGCTGGCTTGCCTTGGTCTGCTGTCAAAGCCAGCGATTAGCCCTGTGAGCTAAACAAAGCAGAGAGATTGAATACAGCATTCTGCAGCAAGCTTCCACACATTCACTACTATAAATATCTCTATAAATATATTTGTAATTTATATGGATTGCACTTGAGATGTGGAATATTAACCTAAAGCCTGTCCATGTGACAATGTAAAGAAAAGCAAAGTCGCCACAGTCCCAGATGACCATAGGCTGCTTTCCTCTTTGAGGGGAGAGCTGACTGGTGGTGATTTAACCTGAGCATTATCACACCTCAGGTGAGGGGCAAGGTTGAGAAGGCAAGGCCTTCATGAATAACTTCAGCCAGTACAGGAATTGAACCCTCGCTGTTGGCCTCACTCTACATCATGCGGTGGCACGGTGGCACAGTGGTTAGCCCTGTTGCCTTACAACTCCAGGGAGCCGGATTCAATTCTGGCCTCGGTTGACATTCTGGGTGGAGTTTGCACTTTGTCCTGTGTCTGCGTGGGTTTTCTCCGGGTGCTCCGGTTTCCCCCCACAGTCCAAAGATGTGTAGGTTAGGTGGATTGGCCATGATAAATTGTTCCTTAATTTCCAAAAAGTTAGGTGGGGTTACTGGGTTACGGTGATAGGGTGGAGGCATGGGCTTAAGCAGGATGCTCTGTCCAAGGGCTGGTGCAGACTCGATGGGCCAAATGGCCTCCTTCTACACTGTAATGATTCTATGAGAACCAGCTGCCCAGCCAGTTGAGCTGAATCGGCCCACAGTGTAGGAGGAACTTTACTCTGTATCTAACTCCTTGTTCTAACTCCTTGCCATAGCTACCCTGGGAGTGATGAATGTGACAATGTAGAGGGAATTTACCCTTTATCTAACTGACATTGTATCTGCCCTGGGAGCTTTACTCTGTTTCTAACCCTTGGTATTTTAACAGAGTTACTGAATATTTTAATATCCCACAACACTATTTCACCCTGATCCAATGATGTGCGAATTTACTGCTGATCATCCTGGACTGTTTTGTCTGAATTTAAAAATGTTGATTTAGTCTCGGGTAAAACTCCATAGTTGTCCACAATCATTCACTTCCTGATCTAAGTGGAAATTCTTCATATGCTAGCCTAGACATGAGTTTTGGCAGGCATTTCAACTGGGTGGACATCATAGCAATACCTATCCTTATGTTCACCTAATTTCCACTTTCGTACAGGATAGTCAACAGGAGTGGGAAAGTTGTTTCATGTTTCCCCTTCAGAATTGTGGAATCTGAAAGCTAGCTCCAAGACAAGAGGGACTGTTTAATCACCCAAATCACATATAGAGCCTTGGCCATGGCTCAGTACCAGTTGAGAAATACACTCATCATCTGGACCATCGGGAGTTTTTTAATTTATTGATCTATAGGAGGTATTTGAAAATATACCAATCAAAAATAGGCATTTTTTCAGCATTTTTAATGTGAGGATTGTAACATGAAGGTTACCAGTGAAATAATGACAGACAAGATGCTTAAAAAATACTTATTTGTGCTTGGTGAGTCTCTACTGCTTCACTAATATGCGGCAAATGAATGTTTCTTATTCGTAGTAAATTAGGTAGTTAGGGATTATAAATCACACCAATATAACAATCATCAACCCTGTGATATAGTTGCTGTATCTGGAACATAAGAAGATGAGACATATGTGCAGAGGTTAACCTGCTGCACCATTCAATATGATCGCGGTGATCTTGGGCTTCATTTGCATTTTGCTGCTCGCTCCCCAATTCCATTAATTCACTGAGAGACCGCGGGCTGGATTCTCCATTCCGTTGCACCAGATTTCCGGTTCAGCACGCCGGTGGGATGCCCTGTTTCGCCGGCTGGTCAATGGGGTTTCCCATTGTGGTACAGTCCCACGCCGCCAGGAAACCCCTGCGCTGCCAGCAAAATGGAGCATCCCGACGGCGAAGAATCCAGCCCCACAAATCTGTCTATCCCATCCTTAAATGTATTCAACAATGCAGCATCCACAACCTTCTGAGAGAGAGAATTCCAAAGATTCAATTGCTCCCCCTCTCCCTCCTAAATGATCGGCTCCTTAACTTGAGACACTGCCCCCCCCCGCCCGTGTTTAAGATTCCCTAACCAATGGAAACAATCTCACAGCATCCACCTTATAAAGCCCCTTCAGAATGTTATAGATTTCAATGAGATCACCTCTCATTTTTCTAAACTTCAGTTAATGTAAGCCCAATTCTGTGCTTAAACACACAGCCTCTCATCAGAGGACAACCCCTCATCCCATGGGTCAATTTAGTGAACATTCGCCATACCACCTCCAATGCAAGTATATCTTTTCTTAAATGAAGAGACCAAAACTGCACACAGTTCTCCAGATGCGGTCTCAGCAAAACCCTGAGCTGTAGCAAGACATCTTTATTCTTGTGCTCCCATCTCCTTGCAATAAAGACCAATATGCTATATGTCTCCCTAATTTCTTGCTACACCTGCATGCAAACTTTCTGTGCTCCTTGAGCAGCACACACAAGTCTCTTTGAACATCAATACTCACAAGTTTCTCATCTTTTCAAAAATATTCTGATTTTTTTATTCTTACAAAGTGAATAACTTCACATTCCCCAATATTAGATGCCACCTGCCATCTTGGTGCCCACTTATCTAATCTGTCTATATCTCTTTACCGCCTAACTTTACCGGCAACTTACCTTTCCACCTGCTTGGTATCATCAGCAAACTGGCACATTACTCTCTGCATCTTCATCAAAGTCATTCATATAGATTTAAACAGCTGAGGCCCCATCAATCATCCTTGCAGCCTTCACTGTTCATTGCCTGCCAACGTAAAAAATCTCCATTTATGTCCACTCTCTATTTTCTATCCATTAACTAATTCTCTATTCATGCAAATATATTACCCCCAGCTGCAAGAGCCCTTGTTGTAACTATTAAACTTTTGTGCAGCACCTTATCAAATTACTTTTGGAAATCTAAGTATATTACATCTACTGGTTCCCCTTTATCCACCCTCTTAGTTACAGTCTCAAAAATCTTTAATGTATTTTTAAAAATACATTCAGAGTACCCAATTCATTTTTTCCAATTAAGGGGCAATTTAGCGTGTTCAATCCACCTACCCTGCACATCTTTGGGTTGTGGGGGCGAAACCCGCGCAAACACGGGGAGAATGTGCAAACTCCACACGGACAGTGACCCAGAGCCGGGATTGAACCTAGGACTTCGGCGCCGTGAGTCAGCAGTGCTAACCACTGCACCATCGTGCCCTCAAAAAACTTCAATGAATTTGTGAAGCAGGATTTCCTTTTAAAACAAACTAATATAGTTTTACTAATCATACAATACTTTTCTAAGTTGTTAAAACTTCCTTAATAATAGATACCAGCATTTTCCCAGAAACTGATATTAGGCTAACAGGCCTGTAATTTACTGTTTTTTCTCTCCCCTCCTTTCTTGAAAAGTGGTGTAACATTTGCCAACTTCCAATATAGTTGGACCATTCCTGAATCAAAGGAAGTTTTGAAAATCATAGCCAGCACAGCCAATATCTCTGCAGCTATCTCTTCTATAACCCTAAAGACATCAGGTCCTCGGAATTAGAACCATAGAAAAGTTACAGCACAGAAGGAGGCCATTTGGCCCATCTTGTCCACACTACCCAAGGACACCCAGTTGCCCTTTGTAATCCTACCTTCCTGCACCCTGTCCATAGCCCTGTAGCTACCGTGCAGCTCCAGGTACTTTTTAAAGAGTTTAGCATCTTTGCCTCCACCACCACTTTGGGCAGTGAATTTCTGCTACTCTCTGCTTAAAAAAGTTCTCCCTTATGCCTTCTGCCACTTATCTTGATTGTATGTCCCCGGTTCTAGAATTCTCCAACAAGGGAAACAATTTTATCCTGTCCACTCAATCTCTTCCCCTCATAATTTTGTACACTTCAATTAAGTCACCCCTCAGCCTTCTTTGTTCCAAGGAATATAACCCAATGTAACCAATCTCTCCTCGTAGACACACTTTTTCAGCTCTGGCAACGTTCTTGGAAACCTCCTCTGTACTCTCTCCAGAGCAATTACATCCTTCCTGGAATGTGGTGACCAGAACTGCATGCAATACAGTATTCCAGTTGTGGCCTCACCAGTGTTTTATACAATTCCAACATTATATCCTTATTTCTATATTCTATACCTCTGCTAATAAAGGACAGCATTCCATATGCTTTCTTTACAACCTTGTCTACTTGCACTGCTGCCTTTAGGAGCCTGTGTACCTGTACACCAAAGTCTCTCACTTCATCTACCCCTCTTAGTATATTTCCATTTATTGGGTACTCCCTATAACTGTTTGACCTCCCTAAATGCATGACCTCACATTTCTCTGTGTTAAAATCCATCTGCCACTTTACCACCCACTCCACCAACCCATCTATATCATACTCTTCATTATCCACTACTCGTACAATCTTTGTGACATCTGCCAATTTCCCAATCGGACCTCCCACATTAACATCCATATATTACAAACAGTAAGGATCCCATCACCGAGCCCTGTAGAACACCACTTGAAACAACTTTCCATTCACAAGGGCATCCATTGACCATTACCTTTTGTTTCTTGTTACTAAACCAACTTTTCTAACCAGTTTGCCACATTACCCTGTGTCCCATGGCTTTTACCTTTTGTCCCAAATTGTCATGTGGGACCTTGTCAAATGCCTTTCTTCAGAATTTAGTCCCTTATGTTTCTCCAATACTTTATCTCCGCTGATATTAATTTCCCTAATTTCCTCATTCTTCTTAGCCCTCGAGTTATCATTTCTTTCTGGTATGGAACATGCGTCTTCCACTGTGAAGACAGACACAAAATATTTGTTCAATGTCTCCATCATTTCCTAATACCCGTGAAAATTTCACCTGTCTCTGCTTCTAAGGGACCAATGTTTACAGTAGCTACTTTCTTCCTTTTTATATTTATATAGCCGTTGGCTGGTTTCTAAAAAAACTTCCAATTTCTTGCCATGCTCAAATGAAATCTCTTCAATTGAGTGAAAATAATCAATAGGATTAGCTATAATATATTAAAAGTCTTAAAGCCATGCATAAATTCCTGTCAATGTTTGCACTTGTAAAGATGGGGTGTCTGTGGTGCAGTGGTAGTGTCACTGGACTAGTAATCCAGAGACCCAGAGTCATGCTTTGGGGGCCCGGGTTTGAATCCCACCATGGCACATGGTGAAATTTGAATTCAATAAAAATCTGGAATTAAAAATCTAAAAGGCGACCGTTGTGAATTTTCATAAAAACCCATCTGGTTCACTAATGTTCTTTACCTGGTTTGGCCTACATATGAGTCCAGATCCACAGCAATGTGGTTGACTCTTGGGCAGCACGGTGGCGCAAGTGGTTAGCACGGTTGCCACACGGCGATGAGGTCCTAGGTTCGATCCCGGCTCTGGCGCACTGTCCGTGTGGAGTTTGCACATTCTCCCCGTATTTGTGTGGGTTTTGCCCCCACAACCCAAAAGATGTGCAGGGTAGGTACATTGGCCACGCTAAAATTGCCCCTTAATTGGAAAAAATGAATTGGGTACTCTAAATTTTTTTTTAAATGTGGTTGACTCTTAAGGGTAATAAATGCTGGCCCAGCCACTGATGCCCACATCTCTTGGACGAATTTTTAAAAATTGTGTAATGCAAATTGCCTCCATAAACATGTAATATTATAAAATAACCCTGCCACTATACTGCATCCATTAGAACATAGAACATAGAGTGCAGAAGGAGGCCATTCGATCCATCAAGTCTGCACCGACCCACTTAAGCCCTCACTTCCACCCTATCCCTGAAATCCAATAACCCCTCTTAACCTTTTTGGTCACTAAGGGCAATTTATCATGGCCAATCCACCTAACCTGCACGTCTTTGGACTGTGGGAGGAAATCTGGTTGGAGAGCATAATTGCATTAGCATGACAAACTTGCAAAGACAATCCCATTATAAATATGAACATAGTATGGAAATATAAGAAGCTATGAATTATATCATTAAATTGGGACTGAATAGGGTAGCGCAGTGGTTAGCACTCCTACCTCACAGAATGAGAACCCGGGTTCGATTACATGTGGAGTTTGCACATTCTCCACGCGTCTGCGTGGGTCTTGCCCCCACAACCTAAAGATGTGCAGGGTCGGTGGATTGGCCACGCTAAATTGCCAATAATTGGGGGAAAAATGGGAATTGAATTATGTCTGGGTACCTTAGTCCAATTTTAAACTCATTCATGGAATGTAGGATATCACTGGCAAAGTCAGCATTTATTTATTTATTTATTTTTAAAACTCTTTTTATTGGCTTTTCTCATATTTATAAACAGTTGTTACTTATATATATTATATTTTTCTTGCCTGCGCTAGTTTGCTTTATTTTACAGAGAGGTTTGTTTCGGCCTTCTTTGACTAGATTGCAACTATTGGGCATGGCTTCACCCTCACAACCTTCAACATTGCCTCGGAGAAGGCTGTCCAGAACCAAGCAAGCTTGGTACAAGCCCAAAACATGTGGGTGTGGTTTGCCGGGCCCCTCTGGCACCGTTCACATTTGACCTCCGCCTCTGGGAAGAACCTGCTCATTCGGGTTCTGGTCAGGTGCGTTCTGTGCACAACTTTGAGCTGCATTAGGCTTAGCCTTGCACAGGAGGAGGTGGAGCTCACCCTGCTCAGTGCTTCACTCCAGAGTCCCCATCCTACCTCTGACCCCAGTTCGTCTTCCCATTTTTGACTGATCCAGTCCAGTGGTGTTCGGGCTCTGTCCAGTAGCTGTCCATATATTTTCCCACATCACCCCCCTTCTCGCTGCTTGTACCTATCAGGTCCTCTAGTAGTGTGCTTTCAGGGGCCCCGGGGTTCCCTACTGTCTCTTTGCGGAGGAAGTGCTTTATTTGGAGGTGTCTCAATTCCTGTCCTCTTGCTAGTTTCCACTTCCTCGTCAGTTCGTCCAGTGCCGCCAGTCTGCGCCCTACGTAGAAGTCCCCGACCGTCAGTGTGCCCCCGTCCCGCTTCCATCTTTTGAAGGTGGTGTCTAGCATGGCTGGGGGGAATCTGTGATTGCCGCAGATGGGGGCCATAAGGGACATTTTGGTTATCCCGAAGTGCTGTCTCAACTGGTCCACGTTCTCAGCGTGGCCGCTACCACTGGGCTCGTTGTGTACCTTGTTGAGGAGGATGGGAGTGCTGCTGTGGCCAGGGCCCGGAGGGTTGTTCCTTTACAGGATGCCTCCTCCATTTGTACCCAATCTGTGTCGGGTTCTTGTACCCATCCCCTCACTCTTTCTGCCGTTGCTGCCCAGTGGTAGTATTGTAGGTTCGGTCTTTCCCTCTTTGCAGTGTCAGTTTGGGAATTCTCGGGTTCTTGCCCCCCCCCCACACAAACGCCATGATTAGCCTGTCTATGTTTTGGAAAAAGGCCTTGGGGATGGAAATGGGGATGGATCTAAACAGGAAGAGGAACCTTGGCAGTGCGTTCATCTTGATTGTCTGCACTCTTCCCGCCAGGGAGAGTAGGAGTGAGCCGCACCGTTGAAGGTCTTTTCTTACTTCCTCCACCAGGCTGGTCAGGTTCCACTTGTGGATCTGTGTCCAGTCTCTGGCTATTTGGATCCCCAGGTAACGGAATCTGTTCTGGGCCGTTTTGAACGGGAGTCCCTTCAGCTCTGTCCCCCTTTTGGGTTCACCGAGAATGTCTCGCTTTTGCCCAGGTTAAGTTTGTAGCACGAGAAGATTCCAAACTCTTTCAGTATTTGTAGTATTGCCTTCAGTCCCACCTGTGGCTTTGAGACATAGAGGAGCAGGTCATCTGCATACAGTGAGACTCTGTGCTCTCTGTCTCCTCTCCGGTTCCTTTCCAGCTTTTTGCGTCCCGCAGGGCTATCGCCAGGGGTTCGATCGCTAGCGCGATCAAGAGTGGGGACAGGGGGCAGCCATGTCTTGTTCCTCTCTGTAGCTGGAAGTATTCAGAGCTGGTGGTATTAGTTCAGACATTCGCTTCGGGAGCGTTGTACAGAAGCCTCACCCAGCCGGTGAACCCCGCTCCTAGCCCAAACCGTTCTAGTACCTCGAGGAGGTAGCTCCATTCGACTCTGTCAAAGGCCTTTTCAGCGTCCAGGGAGACGATTACCTCTGGTGTTCGTTAAAAGTCAGCATTTATTGCCCAACACTATAAAGCGGAGTGGATTGCTAGGCGATGTCAGGATGTTCAAATGCACCTTACAGCCAATTGTTTGAATAGTTTTTGAAGTCACAGGTGTAACAGGAAATATGCAGCCTTTTTATGCACAGCAAGATCTTGTGAACAATGTGGCAATGATCAGATTATCTAGGTTTTTCTGTGATGTTGGTTGAGGTGTAAAGGGCGAGGGTACTGTTGAGAACTCTGCTGTTCTTCTGTGAATATTGGTCGTGGGATTTTTAAAATCCTTTAAGACGACAGAAAGCCATGGTTAAAATCTTCTCTGAAAGACTGGGATGTCAGCCTGAATTATGTGTTTAATTTCTGCAGTGCAACTTAAGCTGACAACTCCAGAGTGACTCAGAATTGAGAGCGTTACCAACTTACTGACAAACAAGTAACACCGAGATAGATATATTTCTGATTGAAAAAACAGGTTAAAGGGAAATGAGGAACAGGTAGGGAGGTGGATTTGAGACCAAGAGGAGATCAGCCATGATCTGATTGAATGACGGAGCAGGCTCGAGGGGCTGAATTGTCGACCTCTACTCCTAATTCCTATGTTCCTATGATTGTTCCTAAATTACTAATTAGTTCAAATAATACTTATAAATAGGTCAGTAATTTTATCTTAAGAGTTATGTACACTATTTAAATCCAGCTTAACCTAAGGGGTGGAGTGGGTTAGGATGGAGGAGGAATCTTGTAAGGGGTCTAGTTTGACGGCAGCATGGTGGCAACAGTGGTTAGCATTGCTGCCTGCGGCGCTGAGGACCCAGGTTTGAATCCCAGTCCTGGGTCACTGTCTGTGTGGAGTTTGCACATTCTCCCCATGTCTGCGTGGGTTTCGCCCCCACAACCCAAAAGATGTGCAGGATAGGTGGATTGACCATGCTAAATTTCCCCTTAATTGTGAAAAAAAATAACTGGGTACTCTAAATATTTAAAAAAATAGTTTGAGGGCTATGGTGATGATAGCATTGCCAATGGCTCTGAGAAGGTATTCAGGGAGCCCGGTGGTGCAGTCCACGATGAACATATGGACTCAGTTCAGGAGGCATTTTAGGATGGAAGGGATGTCGATGTTAAGGCTGCTGTGCGAGAATCATGGGTTTGAACCGGGGGGGGGGGGGGGGGGGGGGGGGGGAGATAGATAGTGTATACATGAGGTGGATAGAAGTGGGGCTGGTAAAGTTGAAGGATCTGTATTTGGAGGAAGGGTTCGCCAGTCTGGAGGAGCTAAGGGAGTGGGTAGAACTGCCGAGGGGGAGTGAGTTCAGGTATCTGCAGGCTAGGAACTTTGCCCGCAAGGTCTGGAGGGGGTTAATGTAGGTTGCCGGGATACACTGGAGTGACTGCTGGTTCCGGATGTGGAAGGGGAGGAAGAATTGGGGATATATACAAGTGGCTGGCAGAGCAGGGTGGTGAAGATCAAGGAGAAATGGGAAGCGGAGTTGGGAGGGGAGATCAATTGTGGAGTATGGAGTGAGGCACTCCATAGGGTAAATAGGACCTCCTCCTGTGCAAGGATGAGCCTGATACAGTTTAAGTAGAGTTGATGAAGAGGAGCCAGTGGATGTGGTATATTTGGACTTTCAGAAGGCTTTTGACAAAGTGCTACATAAGAGATTAGTGTGTAAAATTAAAGGGCATGCAATTGGGGGTAGTGTATTGAGATGGTAAAAGTCACCATAGTCCCAGATGACCATAGGCTGCTTTCTCCTTTGTGGGGAAGAGCTGACTGGTGGTGATTTAACCGGAGGGTCACCACACCTCAGGCAAGGGCAAAGTTGAGAAAGATAGAAAATTGGTTTGCAGACAGAAAACAAAGAGTAGGAATAAACGGGTCTTTTTCCAAGTGGTAGACAATGACTAGTGGTGTACTGCAGTGATCAGTGCTAGGACCCCAGCTATTCACAATGTATATTAATGATTTAGATGAGAGTACTAAATGTAACATCTCCAAATTTGCAGATGACACAAAACTGAGGTGGGATGGGTGAGGCGGGGGGGGGGGGGGGGGGGGGAGTGTGGTGGTGAGCTGCAAGGAGGATGCAGAGATCCTTCAGTGTGATTTGGACAAGTTGAGTGAGTGGGCAAATGAATGGCAGATGCAGCATAATTTGGATAAATTTAAGGTTATCTAGCCACTTTGGTAGCAAAAAACGGGAATGCAGATTACTATCTGAATGGCCATAAATTAGGAGAGTGGAATGTGTAACACGACCTGGGTTTCTTCACCAATTACTGAAGGTAAACATTCAGGTGCAGCAGGTAACGAAGGCAAATGGTATTCTGGCCTTCATAGCGAGAAATTCAAGTACATGAGCAGGGATGTCTTGCTGTTATACAGGGTGTGGTGAATGTGATTCACACTATATATTGTTGCCAATATCACTCCATGTATATATGTTCGTTATCTACCCGTTGTAAGATCAATGCTGTATATTGTTGCCAATATAACTCTGTGTATATATGTTCACTATCCACCATTGTAAGTGCAGTTGCACTATCCGAACACCAGGGAGAGTCGCTCTGGGAGTACGCGAGAGTTTGTACTGGGCTCCGCCTAGGACTCCTCCCCCTGGGACCGATGTATAAATATCAGTGCCTTAGAGCCAGCCTGCAGTTCATCTGAAGTTCAACGACGAATAGGCTGGCTCTGTTATAAGTGTATTAAAGCCTCTGTTCAGATCCAACTACACGTGTTCGCTGAATTGATGGTTCCATCAATTTAATACACTTAAGAAGCTGCCGAAGTAAAGCATGGAATCCGCTCTAAAACCAGGACGTCTAGAACTCGATCCGCAGGATGCAGAGGCGAAAGAAACCTTCTGCCACTGGCTGAAATGTTTTAAGGCCTACCTGGCCGAGATCAGCACCACTGAAACTACGGAGGAACAAAAGCTCAGCCTACTGCACGTGAGGGTAAGCCACAGAATTTCGACACAACTAAATCCAGCCGGTTCCTACACCGCAGCGCTGGCGATTTTGGACAAAATGTATATTAGGCCCATGAACGAGGTCTTTGCCCGCCATGTGTTCACGACTCGCTGACAACGGTCTACTGAAACGTTAGCTGAATTTGCACGCGAGTTGAACAATCTCGTAAATGACTGCAATTACCAGGCTGTAACCGCGGCCGAACATAGGGAGCTTGCTGTGCGGGACATTTTTGTAGCGGGCCTTTGATCTAGCTATGTACGCCAGAGACTATTAGAAAATGGGGCCCAGGGCTTAGAGACTACCGTAGGGGCTGCTATCACAATGGAAGTTTCCTTCCGCAGCCTCAACTCGTTTCCTGCGGACCCCGCTAACCCCGCATGGGCCCCCGACCTGAGGACCCCCCAAGCCTGTGCCGTAAGGCTCCCCAGCTATCGCGCTGCCACAGCCGGTCGCCCTACTGTCCCAGTCAACTACTCAAGCTATCCAGCTGCTCCAGATAATTACTCAGCTCCCCCAGCCAGCTATTCGGCTCCCCAAACCAGTTATTCAACTGCTCCAGCGTGCCACTATTCAGCTCCCCAAACCAGTTATTCAACTGCTCCAGCCTGCTACTTCTGTGGACAAAGCCAGCACCTGCGGCAGCACTGTTCAGCCCGATCCGCGACCTGCAGCAGCTGCGGGAAGAAAGGCCACTATGCTAGAGTGTGCCTCGGCAGAAGGGCCCCAGCCCTCAACACCCCAACAGTCCAAAAACATCGCCCCCAGCACTGGCAGGCCCGCGGGGCCCGAAACGCTGCGGCCTACGCTCAGGCTCCGCCCCCTCCCGCCACGTGCGATCCATGGGGGCCGCCATCTTGACAAACCTCCACCATGCGGCCGGCCACGTGCGATTCATGGAGGCCGCCATCTTGGACGCCATCTTCATCACCACCCTCCACATGCAATCCACGGGCCCTAGCTGCATCCCCAGACTCAAACAGCTCATCGGAGGAGTACGACCTCCCCGGGCAGTCACCACATGGCTCGCAACTCAGCGCAGTGTTCCTGCGTCAAGCTCGCCAGAACGCAGCGGCATCTACTCGACAGGATGCCCGATCGGCAGAATTCGACTCCCCCGGGCACCCACCATGCGGTCCGCAACTCAACGCGGTCACCCTCGACCAATCTCGCCCCAAGCATCTGAGAAATTCGATGACGGAGGTCCAGATCAACGGGTGCAACACGCTGTGCCTCTTCGATTCCGGGAGCACAGAGAGCTTCATACACCCAGAGCTGGTAAGACGCTGTTCCCTCCCTATTTATCCCGTCAACCAAACTATCGCCCTCGCTTCGGGCTCCCATTCCATCCAAATCCAAGGCCGCACTACAGCAACGCTAACGATTCGAGGCGCTAGCTATTCCAAATTTAAACTGTATGTCTTGCCTGATCTCTGCGCGCCACTCCTCTTAGGCTTGGATTTCCAATGTAATCTCAAGAGTCTCACCCTCAGCTTCGGCGGGCCCCTGCCCCCACTCACTATCTGCAGCCTCGCCATGCTGCGCATCGCCCCCCCTCCTCTCTTCGCCAACCTCACCCCGGATTGCAAACCGGTAGCCACCCGCAGCAGGCGGTACAGCCTGCAGGATAGGGTATTTATCAGAACGGAGGTCCGAAGGCTGCTCAGTGAGGGGATCATAGAGGCCAGTAACAGTCCCTGGAGAGCTCAGGTGGTGGTCGTCAAGACCGGGGAAAAATTCTGCATGGTCGTCGATTATAGCCAGACCATCAATCACTTTACGCTCCTAGACGCGTATCCCCTCCCCAGAATTGCGGACATGGTAAACCACATCGCCCAATATCGGGTATTTTCCACGGTGGATCTGAAGTCTGCACACCACCAGCTCCCAATCCGCCCGGAGGACCGCCACTACACGGCGTTCGAGGCCGATGGCCGCCTCTTCCATTTCCTCCGGGTTCCCTTCGGCGTCACTAACGGGGTTTCGGTGTTCCAACGAGCAATGGACCGAATGGTAGACCAGTACGGGCTGCGGGCCACGTTTCCGTATCTGGATAATGTTACCATCTGCTGCCATGACCAGCAGGACCACGACGCCAACCTCCACCGTTTTCTCCAGACGGCCCAAAAATTAAACCTAACATATAACAAGGAGAAATGCGTGTTCCGCACAAACAGACTAGCCATCCTCGGCTACATCGTGGAGAACGGAGTCCTGGGCCCAGACCCGGACCGCATGCGTCCCCTCTTAAACTCCCCCTCCCCCATGGCCCCAGGGCCCTCAAACGGTGCTTGGGGCTCTTTTCGTACTACGCCCAGTGGGTCCCCCAATATGTGGACAAAGCCCGCCCTCTCTTCAAGGCCACACTATTTCCCCTGTCTGCTGAGGCGCGCCAGGCCTTCAGCTGCATCAGGGACGGCATCGCCAAAGCAGCCATGCGGGCGGTGGATGAATCACTCCCTTTCAGGTTGAGAGCGACGCCTCAGAGGTAGCGCTAGCAGCCACTTTAAACCAAGCAGGGCGGCCCGTTGTATTTTTCTCCCGTACCCTATCCGCTTCAGAACTCCGACACTCCTCAGTCGAGAAGGAAGCACAAGCCATCGTGGAGGCTATCCGACACTGGAGGCACTACCTCGCAGGTAGGAGGTTCACCCTCATTACCGACCAATGGTCGGTCGCCTTCATATTCGACAACTCGCAAAGGGGCAAAATTTAAAATGACAAAATTCTTCGGTGGAGGATTGAACTCTCCACCTACAATTACGATGTCAAATATCGACCGGGGAAGCTCAACGAGCCCTCGGATGCCCTATCCCGCGGGACATGCGCCAGCGGCAAATCAGCCGCCTAAAAGCCATCCACGATGACCTCTGTTACCCAGGGGTCACCCGGCTCGTCCACTACATCAGAGCCCGAAACCTGCCTTCCTCCAACGAGGAGGTAAAAGCGGTCACCAGGGACTGCCCGATCTGTGCCGGGTGCAAACCGCACTTCTATAGACCAGACAGGGCTCACCTGGTCAAGGCTTCTAGGCCCTTTGAACGCCTTGCGATCGATTTCAAAGAGCCACTCCCCTCCACTAACAAAAACATTTACTTCCTTAACATTATTGACGAGTTCTCCCGATTCCCCATCGCCATCCCATGCCCCGATATGACCTCCCACACAGTCATTAGGGCCCTGCATAGTGTCTTCACCCTGTTCGGTTTCCCCAGCTATGTGCACAGCGACCGGGGTGCGTCCTTTATGAGTGGCGAGCTGCGTCAGTACCTGCTCGACAAGGGCATCGCCTCGAGCAGGACTACCAGTTACAATCCCAGGGGGAACGGACAGGTGGAGAGGGAGAACGCAACGGTCTGGAAGACTGTCCTACTGACCCTCAGGTCCAGAAAGCTCCAAGTTTCCCAATGGCAGGAAGTCCTCCCTGACGCGCTCCACGCAATTACATCCCTCCTGTGTACAGCTACCAACCAAACCCCCCACGAGCGGCTCTTCATTTTTTCCAGGGGCACTACCACAGGGGTCTCACTTCCGGCGTGGCTGAGGACGCCAGGCCCGGTTCTCCTAAGGAAGCACGTCAGGGCGCACAAAACCAACCCCATTGTTGAAAAGGTGCGCCTGCTTCATTCCAACCCACAGTACGCATTTGTTGAGTTCCCGGACGGTCGCCAGGACACAGTATCCCTCGAGGACCTGGCACCCGCTGGATCCAGCCCCCCATCTACCCCCACCGAGGAACTCCTTTCCCCGTTCCCTATGCGGCCGCCCCCTTGCGCCCCTGATTCTGCGAGCTCACCCCACCAGTCCCGAGCGCCAGCACCAGCCCGCCCCCCGCGCCCCCAGTCTGCATTCGACCAGGAGATGTATGAGGCTCGAACAAGACTCGCCCCGGAGCCGGCAACCGTACCCCAGACCTCGACGCCCGCCCAGCCACCGCAAGAGGCTGCAACCCCGGTGCTCCGCAGATCAAAACGGACATTTCGTCCACCGGACGGACTGACTCTTTGAGCCATCACCCCCGCCAGACTTGATTTTGTTTAACAGGGGGTGAATGTGGTGAATGTGATTCACACTATATATAGTTGCCAATATCACTCCATGTATATATGTTCGTTATCTACCCGTTGTGAGATCAATGCTGTATATAGTTGCCAATATAACTCCGTGTATATATGTTCACTATCCACCATTGTAAGTGCAGTTGCACTATCCGACCACCAGGGGGAGTCACTCTGGGAGTACGCGAGAGTTTGTACTGGGCTCCTCCCTTGGCTCCGCCCAGGACTCCTCCCCCTGGGACCGATGTATAAATATCAGTGCCTTAGAGCCAGCCTGCAGTTCATCTGAAGTTGTGATGGTTCCATCACAGGGCCTTGGTGATGTCATGCCTGGAATATCGTGTGCAGTTTTGGTCTCCTTATCTGAGGAAATATGTTGGATGTTCTGGTTACAGAGGGACTGCAGCAAACGTTTACCAGACTGATTCCAATGATGGCAGCACTGACGTATGAAGAGAGATTGAATCAGTTGGGATTGTATTCGCTGGAGTTCAGAAGAATGAGGGGGTTCTCATAGAAACCTATAAAATTCTAATAGGACTGGACAAGGTAGATGCAGGAAGGATGTTCTCGATGGTGGTGGTGTCCAGGACTAAGGGTCACAGTCTGAAGATACAGTCTGGAGAATTCGCTACCACAGATAGCAGTTGAGGCCAAAAGTTGTATATTTTCAAAAAGCAGTTAGATATGGCACTTGGGGCGAAGGGGACCAAAGGATATGGGGAAAAGCGGGATTTGGCTATTGACTTGGATGATCAGCCATGGTCATAATGAATGGCCGAGCAGGCTCGGCGGGCCTAATGGCCTCCTCCTGCTCCTATTTTCTATGTTTCTATGAAGAGATATCACAAAAGATGACCAAAAGTTTGGTCAAAGCTGGAAAAGGAGCATCTTAAAACAGGAAGATGTAGAGAGGCGGAGATGTTTAGGAAAGGGGGTAACAGCTTAGAGTTTAGAGCTTAGACAGAAGCAGCTGACGACACAGCCATCAATACAACTTCCAATTATCAGGCACAGCAGCAAGAGACTGGAAATAGCAGTGAATTCTGCACCTCAGCTGGACAGGTGGATCACTACGGCTGGTCATCTGCTATAACTGAGGATCTAATTGTTTTTCATCTGTCAGCTCTCCAAAACATTGCTGTGAATAAATTAGCATTGTTTGAAATGCTGACATTTCTGCTCTTTCCTTCAGTCACTGTCAGACTGTCCCACAGGGTCCTTCAGCATCAATAAATACAAGTGGAAACTTGACTAACACTTACCGTAGCTTATCCAGGTTATTCTGAGGAACCATAGGGATGACTCGTACATAAAATAGAAATGTCACAGGCTCTGAGCTGTGACTGTGATACAATGTTGGAGGCAGTTTTAAGCTGCCTCTAACTAAGGGTGTAGGTGACAATAAGGTGCTGATGAGGGACTGTAAAGGGAGCTTTACTATGTAGCTAACTTGTGCTGTACCTACCCTGGGAGCTTCTGATGAGCCACTGTAGATGGAATTTTACCAGACAATCTAATCATTATTGTAATGCTGTTTGTGGAAGCTTGTTGTGTGCAAATTGGCTCTGTGATTCGTACAGTTCAGCAGTGTCTGTATTTCAAAAGTGCTTAATTGACCGTAAAAGATGTCCTGATGGGTGTTATATAAATGCAAATTCTTTCTTTGCTTTACCGCTTAGCCAAGGCTGGCACTCAATCATTGAACAAAATTCAAGGGTTTTGAGCAATATTAGTGTGGACATGATATGAGCTTGCAGTAATGCTGAATATGAACTGCACAGTTACTGTGCAATCCTTAGATAGATTGAATGGAAAAATAAATTGCTGGGAACAACCAACGAATCATGGTTTCACATGCAGACCCTCTGTCAGAACTCAATCATTTACTTTTCTACAGTGTTGCTCATGTATTTAGATAGTGCCTTTAACATAATAAAATGCCCCCAGTTGGGAGCATAATAATGCACAATTAGGCATCAACACACATAAAGCAATTGTAGGGCAGATGGCCAAAAACATGGTCAATGAGGTGGGTTTCAAGGTAGAGATGGAGTGAGATTTATGGAGACCAGATCAGTTGAAGTCATGGCTACCACTGGTGGAGCCCTTAAAATCAGGAATGCTGACGAGGCTAAAATGAGAGGAGAACAGACTATTCAGAACGTTGTAGGACTGGAAGAGATAACAGAGATAGGGAGGGACAAAGCCATGGAGGGATTGTAAAACAAGGATAAAAATGTTTAAGTCAATGCGTTGCTTGACTAGGAGCCATTCGTGGTCAGTAAGTACCAAGATGATGGTTGAGCAAGCCTTGATGTAAGGACATGAGCAGCAGAATGGATGGCCTCAAGTTTACAAAGTATAGCATGTGGGAGACCAGCTGTGGGAGTGCATTAGAATAGTCAAGCCTGGAGTTAACAAAGGCATGGATGAGAATTTCATCAGATGAGCTGATGTTGGAGCAAGTCAGGTGATGTTACTGAGGTGGAAGGGAAACTAAATCTCAGCATGGACAGGGCACATGAGAGCAAGAGGGGAGAAGGAAAAGCCGGTGTTCATGTGGAGTGAAATCAAAGATGCAACTTTTCTTCGGTTCTCGTACTGCTGATGCATGTGGATGCAGTAACCGAAAGCGGGATTCATAATCCAGAGGAGATGAGTTTAAACCTCACCGTGATTTGAGAATTTGAATTCAGTTTCAAACAATTCAGGAAATAAAAAGCAGGTCTCAGTAAAAGTGATAATGGCGCTGTTGTATCATTGTAAAAACCCAGTTGGCTCACTCATACCCTTTATGTCAGGAGAAATGGTGGCCATACCCAGTCTGGGCCGATGAGTGACTCCAATCCCCCCACACAATCTGATTGACTCTTAACTGCCCTCTGAAATGGACCAACGAGCAGTCAGTTGTATCACCATTTCTTCAGCGAAACTAAGGATGGGCAATAAATGCTGCCCTTTGCCTGGTGGTACCCGGAGCATGAGAATGGATTAAAATAAAATAGTGCTTCACAGATGCATTGCTGATCATTCCTGTGATGCAGCATGCAGAAAACCACATGCATGCTTGGCCATCTTTCCAAAGAGACACCATTAATCTACAGCTGCAACCAGGCTGCTTAAATGCAGGTTATGATTTTAAAAGTGTGGCGGCACTATTCCTGAAAGCTGAGAACACAACAATATGGGGCTGGTTTAGCACACTGGGCTAAATCGCTGGCTTTTAAAGCAGACTAAGGCAGGCCAGCAGCACGGTTCAATTCCGGTACCAGCCTCCCTGAACAGGCACCAGAATGTGGCGACTAGGGGCTTTTCACAGTAACTTCATTGAAGCCTATTTGTGACAATAAGCGATTTTCATTTCATTTCATTTCATTTCATATGGGCGGGCTGGTCAGATAGGCAGAACAGTGAGAAATGGAATTTAACCTTGAAAAGAGTGAGATGATGCATTTTTGGAGGACTAACGAGGCAGAGGAATACAGAATGAGCAATAGGATGCTAGAAAGTAGAGAGGACCAGAGTGACCTTGGTGTGCATGTCCATAGGGGCTCGACAGCTGGTTTGTGATGCAGAACAAGGCCAGCAGCGCGATTTAATTCCTGTACTAGCTGAGAATTCTGAATTCTCCCTCTGTGTACCCGAACAGGCGGCGGAATGTGGCTACTAGGGGCTTTTCAAAGTAACTTCATTGCAGTGTTAATGTAAGCCTACTTGTGACAATAAAGATAAAATAATAAATAAATAAATAAATAGATCTCTATAGGCACAGGACATGTAGATAAGATGGTTAAGAAGGCATATGGGATACCTGCCTTAATTAGGCAAGGCATAGAACATAAGAGCAGGGTGCTGTATAAAATGCTCACGCTCATAGGCCACAGCTGGAGTACTGTGTGCAGTTCTGGTCATCACACTATAGGAAGGATGTGATTGCAATGGAGAGGGTGCAGAGGGGAAAGAGAAAATGCTGGAAAATCTCAGCAAGTCTGGCAGCACCTGTAGGGAGAGAAAAGAGCGAACGTTTCGAGTCCAATGACTCTTTGTCAAAGCTCAGGTCAAAGCTTTGTCAAAGTGCAGAGGGGGCCTGATTAAGGTGTACAAAATTATTAGGTACACAATTAGGGTAGATAGGAAGGAGCATTTCCACTTAACAGTGGGGTCAATAACCAAGGGGCATAGATTTAAGGTAAGGGGCAGGAGATTTTGAGGGAATTTGAGGAAAAATTGTTTCACCCAGAGAGTGGTTGGAATCTGGAACTCACTGCCTGAAAGGGTGGTAGAGGCCAGAACCCTCACAGCATTTAAAAAGCATTTAGATGAGCACTTGAAACACAACAGCGTACAAGGCTGGGTGGCACGGTGGTGCAGTGGTTAGCACCGCTGCCTCACGGTGCCAAGGACCCGGGTTCGATCCCGGCCCTGGCTCACTGTCTGTGTGGAGCTTGCACATTCACCCTGTGACTGCGTGGGTCTCGTCCTCACAACCCAAAAAGCTGTGCAGGGCAAGTGGATTGCCCTTAATTGGGAAAAAAAGAATTGGGTACTCTAAATTTATTTTTAAAAAGCATACAAGGCTCTGGACCAAGGGGTTAGTATAGATGGGTGTTTGATGGCCAGTGTAGACATGACGGATTGAATGGCTTCTTTTTTGTGCTGTAAACCTCCATGACTCTAAAAGCTCTTTCAAAGCTTTGCCTTCTGAGTCAATGTTCTTTTTGTATATTCCAGAACTCTGCAGACGGCAATAAGCACTCTTCTTAAACCTTAATTAATTCCAGTTAAAAAAAGCCATTGGAGCAGTGAGATGGGAGATATCAGACACCTGTGGGAAATGTCACACCTCCAGCTTGCAGCCCCTCACCAGCTTCTCCTCTCATGTAAATGAGAGCAGTTAAATCCCACCCCGCATCTCAACACCCCCACTGACCCTTTCATCTGCCTCTAAAGTGCTGCTGCTTTGGTATTAAACACCACAGTCTAATTTGATTGTGTGCAATTCATCTCAGGATAGTGTGAGTACCAAGTGTTGGTCCATGAAGACAACAATTAGCCTTTTTACTGCAGGGAGTTTGGGAATGGGGTGAGAAACAAACAGTAGGCCTGCAGTAAACGCCACGTCTTCACACCTGAGGGGCTAGTGGGGGGTCTGCAAAAAAAGGTGTAAAGTTCTGAGCAGGAATCCTGCAAATGTTTAAACTTCTATTAGATGTTTCAGCAAAAGTCAGCAGTAGCTGAAAAGGAGAAATGTATTCTTTCCAATTCTCCCACAATCCAAAGTGTCACGAAGGGAGATATCTGAAGACTGATGTTTCTCTCATGGTCTGATGGTACTATGAGAACCACCCCAAATTCAGTGGCATTGTAAAGTAAATGAGATGAGGCAGCTGCTTCCAGAGCATCCCAAAGTGCTTTTAGGTCAGAGGTTAAGCAGCAGCCGTTGTATGGATTCCACATCATCGACCAAGTTGGTAGCACACTTGCCTCTGAGTGATAATGTTTCTACAATCAAAATCTCTTTTTATATCCTGCCACCACTGCATAATATAGTAAACCTCCAGTGCGTAACTGAGGGAGTGCTGCAGTGCTGAAAGTTTAATCTTTTGGATGTGATGTTAGACAAATGTCTGATTTGTCATAGAATTTACAGTGCAGAAGGAGGCCATTCGACCCATCATGTTTGCACCGGCTCTTGGAAAGAGCACCCTACCCAAGCCCACATCCCCACCCTATCCCCATAGCCCAGCAACCCCACCCAACACTAAGAGCAATTTTTGGACACTAAGGGCAATTTAGCATGGCCAATCCACCTAACCTGTACATCTTTGGACTGTGGAAGGAAACCGGAGCACCCGGAGGAAACTGGGGCAGCACGGTAGCACAAGTGATTAGCACTGTGGCTTCACAGCTCCAGGGTCCCAGGTTCGATTCCCTACTGGGTCACTGTCTGTGCGGAGTCTGCACGTTCTCCCCATGTCTGCGTGGGTTTCCTCCAGGTGCTCCGGTTTCCTCCCACAGTCCAAAGATGTGCAGGTTAGGTGGATTGGCCACGCTAAATTGCCCTGAGTGTCCAAAAAGGTTCGGAAGGGTTACGGGGATAGGGTGGTAGTGAGGGCTTAAGTGGGTCGGTGCAGACTCGATGGGCTGAATGGCCTCCTTCTGCACTGTATGTTCTATTTCAAATGGATGTATTGTCGAAGATCCCACTGCACTATTTGAAGAAGAGTAGGGATTTCTGATGCCTTAGCTAACAATTCTCCCCCAAACTACATCATTAACTGATTAACTGGTTATTAATTAAATTACTGTCTATGTGATCTTACTGTATGAAGTATGATGTATTTCTGAAACATGTGATTTCACAATAGTGAGTCTAACTAGCAACACAAGTGCAAGTTTTTATTTTCCCTTTCAAAGCCTCAAGACCTCCCAAAGTGCTTTACAGCCAATGACATGCTTTGAAATATAGCCACTATTACAATGTATTTGTCGCCAATTTGTGCACAGCAAGCTCCCACAAAGATCAAGGAATAGGCAAATATGAGCTATCAGGAGGCAGTAAGGACAGCTTATAGTACATGTGACTGGTGTAGCATTACATCCAACTCCCAACAAAACAAAAGAACCTGAAAAAAAAGCTGCCACAATCAAAAATATAACAAATGCGCAGATCATCTCTTTTAAATGTTGGTTAAGGGACAACCATTAGCCAGGACACTTGAAGAACTCCTCCATTCCTCTTCACATAGTGCAGTAGTATCTTACATCCACCTGACGGGCTCGCCAGACCTTAATGTCTTATTCCAAAGACAACACTTCAGGCAGCACAGCACTCCCTTAGTACTGCAGTGCCTAGATCTCCACAAATTCTGTGCTTACGATGGTAGTTGCTTACGGTGCTTTAGAACCTGGGTGGCCATTAGTCTGGTTTTATTCTGGATAGTCTGGGCTTTAGCTGGTCTGTCCAATGTCCAGAACTGGACACCTTTATTTTTATTATAGGCTGACTGACAATGAAAATGATCACTGCAAGATCCTGTCTGTGCCTCACACTGACCACTCTGCTACAGTGAAGCACCAGCAGGGACCTGCACTTGCTTCTTTGTTGAGATTTGCACGGTCATTACTATTTAGGTGGGGGCTACACGGAGGCTTATGGACTGAAGACTCATGGTGACACCATCCTAGTGTAGCATGGCAATGATGTCATCTTTCTTCCCTGCCGCAACGCTGTTGGTCTGGGGTCTGTTATTCTTGACCTCTATCAGTGGCGATCCTATTGACCTCACATATAAATGGTGTGTACCCCACAGCATCAATGATCAGAGATCATTTTTAACGTAAAATTAGTTAACGTTTTGTAATTTGTGTAATGGATGAGTAATATGTGTGCTACTTTTCCAATGTTTAAGCATAATTAGGGCAATGAGTCTCCACAGACAGAACTTAATCCTGGCAATTGGTGCTCAGACAGACCCTAATTTGGTCTGTTTGGTCATGGGGTACATATGATGTTCCAGCACATTGATGGCAGCATCAAGAAGCAATAGAGTAGCAGCTAGATCACTCACTAAATCACTTATTCTTCCGACATTTACTTTTACAGTCACTCCACTTCAAAGGTACTTCATTGGCTGCAAAGTCTTTGGTTGTCCTGAGGTGACGCTATATAAATGCAACGATCTTCTTCCTTTGGTGCTGTCAGTCAATGTGCCATCATGTCATTAATCCACTAACAAGGTCTGTGATGGGCTGTTACTGGTGCTTTGATGACCAGCAGCTGAGAGGAATAACCAGTAAGAAAGTGGCCCCCTTGAGTTTCTGTTAACTGCAGAAGACGCCATGTTTCATAAGCTAAGGTAAGGTAACGTTGCCATAGTCCCAGATGACCATAGGCTGCTTTCCCTTTGAGGGGGGAGAGTTGACTGGTGGTGGTTTAACCTGAGGGTCTACATGCCTGAGGTGAGGGGTAAGGTTACCTAAGGTTCATGAATTACCTCAGCTGGTACAGGAATTGAACCCATGCTGCTGGCCTTGTTCTGCATCACAAACTAGCTGTCTAGCCCACTGAGCTAAACCTGTCTCATGAGCTAGTGCCATTACAACAAAATATAGCAACTGTTACATTCCAAGGTGTCTCATATGAGTTTTATTTGACAAAATATGAGATTAAGTTACAAAAGGAGATATTAGGCCAGGTGACCAAAACATAGGGGCTGTTTAGCACACTGGGCTAAATCGCTGGCTTTGAAAGCAGACCAAGGCAGGCCAGCAGCACGGTTCGATTCCCGTAATAGCCTCCCCGAACAGGCGCCGGAATGTGGCGACTAGGGGCTTTTCACAGTAACTTCATTGAAGCCTACTCGTGACAATAAGCGATTTTCATTTTTTTCATTGGCAGGTTTTAATAAGCATCTTGAGGGAGAAGTAGACAGAGGTTTAGGGAGAGAATTTCAGAGTTTAGGACACCAGGCAACTGAGTCTGCCAATAGAGGAGCAATTAAAATGGGGAACATGCTGGAGGTCAAAATTGAAAGTGTGCGGAAAGCAACTCCAGGCGATTGTATCTTTTGCATTGAAGTGTAATACATTGTGATACTATTTGCTCTCTTATTAATCCAGTGTGTTAACTTTCCACAGGCCTGTTTCTCCATGCATTTAACACACATTGTGTTCTTCAGTTTTGAGGGATCAAGGGTTTTGGGGGGAGGGGTGGGGTTGGTATTATGCGATGGGGGGTTTTTAGGGGCCCCTGAGTGTTCTACTTCATTCTGATACAGCTCTGTCAGCTGCTGGTGTAGAATCAAGGTCCACGGTGATTTTGTGTCTTCAGGAAAGCAGTGAAACAGCAAAACAAAAGATTTTCAAAGCAAGCTAGGTCACAAATTCTTACAAGTTTAAGGACATGAAAATGAAAGGAATCCCTCTATAGGATGACACCTCTTTAGGGTTTATTTGCTGAATCATTTTCACAGTTAATGCCATGCTGGCCTTAATTAGTGGCCTTTACGTTGTGCTTTCCACTTTTAGAATGGATTCCAGTTTTGCTGCTCATGCCTTTAATTGATTACACCTCTGATGTGGATTGAGTTTGTGTACATTATAGTCACTTTTATAATGGGGTAGAAGTGCAGAGATCAAGCACACTGTATGACTATAATCAACTGAATTATTTATGTAAAGGACCTGTTGCCTTGGCTCCCAACAACCTCACAGACTCAAGTTTTTGAGAGGCCTGCGAGCTGGAGAATGGTTCACCCCCTGGAGTAGACTGTCAGTCTTGGCTCAGTGGGTTGCACTCTAGTCTCTTGAGTCAGGAAGTTATAGATTCAAGCAGGAGGAGGCTCCACAAATATCCTCATCCTGAATGATGGGGGAGCCCAGTACATCAGTGCAGAAGACGAGCTGAAGCATTTACGACTATCTTCAATCAGAAGTGGATGATCCATCTCAGCCTCCTCCTGAGGTCTCCAACATCACAAATACCAATCTTCAACCAATTTGATTCATGCCACGTAATTTCCAGAAATGACTGAAGGTACTTGATACTTCAAAAGCTAAGAGTCCTGACAACATCCTGGCAATTGGCCCCTAGCCAAGCTGTTCCAGTACAGCTGCAACACTGGCATCTACTGGGCAAAATGGAAAGCTGTCCCTCAAAAAGCAGGATAAATCCAATCCAGCCAATTACTGTCCCGTCAGCCTCTTCTCAATCATCAGCAAAGTGATGGAAGGTGGCGTTGACAGCGGTATCAAGCAGCACTTACTCAGCAATAACCTGCTCGCCGATTTTCAGTATGGATTCTGAAGGGGCCACTTGCCTCCTGACCTCTTGAAGCCTTGATCCAACCATGGGCAAAAGAGCTGAACTCAAGGGAAAATGAGAGACATCAAGGCAGCATTTAACTGAATATGACATCAACAATCCTTGACAAAACTGGAGTCAATGGGAATCGGGGGAAACTCTCCACTGGTTAGTCATACCTGGCACAAAGGAAGGTGGTTGTAGTTGTTTGAAGCCAACCATCTCAACCACAGGACATCGCTGCAAGGGTTCCTTGGGTAGCGTACTAGCTCAATCATCTTCAGCTCCTTCATCAATGACCTTCCCTCCAATATAATTTCAGAATTGGAGATGTTCGCTGACGTTCAGTATCATTTGTAATTCCTCAGATACTGAAGCTCTCTGTATCCATATGCAGCAAGACCTGGACAGAATTCAGGCTTGGGCTGATGTGAGGTGAATGTTACTGCCACTTAAATGTCAGGCAATGACCATCTCCAACAAGAAACAATCTAACCATCTCCACTTGACACTCAATGGCATTACCATTACTGAATCCCCATCATCAATATCCTACCTTTGACCCAAAACTGAATTGGACCAGCTACAGCTTCCAAAGTCAGATCGGCCTTCTTGAAAGTGAATCCTCGGAAAGCGACAGAGTCCCTGGTCATGCACTCAGATCCTGCGTGGACCAACTAGCAGGTGTGTTCGCAGACATCTTCAAACTCTCCCTGCTCCGTTCCAAAGTTCCTACCTGTTGCAAGAAGACAACCATCATACCAGTGCCAAAGAAGAACCAGGAAACGTGCCTCAACAACTACCGTCCGGTGGCCTTGGCATCTATCATTATGAAGTGCTTGAAGAGGTTGGTCATGAGACACATCAACTCCATACTCCGGGAATGCCTTGATCCACTGCAATTTGCATACCACCTCAACTGGTCCACAGCAGACACCATCTCCCTGGACCTATACTCATCCCTGGAGCATCTCAGCAACAAAACTCCTACGTCAGACTCCTATTGATTTACTACAACTCCGCCTTCAACACCATAATCTCAGCACACTTGATTGGACCCCCATCAACCAACTTAAACATTCACTTCCTCCATCACAAGATCCACTGTAGAAATTCACCAAGGTTCCTTCGACAGTATCTGTCGTATCCATGCACTGTTCCTTCACAGCTCCAGGGTCCCAGGTTCGATTCCTGGCTTGGGTCATTGTCTGTGCGGAGCCTGCATGTTCTCCTAGTGTCTGCGTGGATTTCCTCCGGGTGCTCCGGTTTCTCTGTTGCTCTTTTTAATGAGTGGAATACTATCCCACTAGCGTCGCCAATAATGTTGCCCCTTTCGGCACCAATAATGTTGCCAAATTAACTAGATATGGCAGTTATTAATGATAATATTGCTTTTCAGAGTCACCAGGTATCAAATGATACCACCACAAGGCTTTACCAGATATTGATCAAAGACCAAACAACCAGTTAGTCAGTTCAAGTTCAAAGATAGTTTATTTACTCAAAAGGATTACTTCGACATGCAACATAAAACACTACAAGTTAAACTACACCTAACAACTACAATAATCTATACTTAACTTCAGGGCAACTGGCTCTATGCAGGTGGACAAGGCCTTTGTTTGGATCTTGCGTGGCTGGGTAGAAGAAGTGGCTTCATTTATGCTGGGCTCGTCCGTCTGGTAGCGATCGTTGGTCTTGAACTTGTCTTCTGGTCGTAATGCTACACTTGGTTTTAGGCGTAGGCCGGGGCCAAAAGAGACCGAACACATGGCTGTGTCTCTTTTTATCCCTCTGGGATTTCGCGCTCTTTGGGGCGGTCCTTAGCTTTGGACCCAATAATTTGGCAGGCTTCGATCACTACCTTCAATTTAGGCCAATAAAGGGGCGGGTGCCTTGATGGATGGGTGTGTCCTGAGCGGTTATTGACCTTGGCTGTTTGGGCTTTCTTAGCAAACGGAGTTGCGCTGGTTAGTCTGCATCGGTATCGGATACCTGAATACAGTCCTTTTGTTCTGGAGAAATGGGCCATTGGAATGCAAACAAGCGGGGGTTTCAATCACATCTAGCTATCTGGGTTGCAAATACACACACAAACTCTGAGTGTGTCTGAGTCCTGGGTTGACCATAATTCCCATGGTCCTTTGCAGGTGGCCATCTGAGATGGCTACACCTCCCATAGTCCAAAGATGTGCAGGTTAGGTGGATTGGCCATGCTAAATTGCCCAAAAAGGCTGGGTGGGGTTACTGGGTTAGGGTGGAGTTGCGGGCTTAAGTAGGGTGCTCTTTCCAAGGGCCGGTGCGACTCGATAGGCTGATTGGCCTCCTTCTGCACTGTATATTCTATCATTCTATGATAGAAGGACAAGGGCAGAAGAAGCATGGGATCACAACCCACCACTTTCAATTGCCCCTCAAAGCCACACACCTTTCTGACTTGGAACTACACTGTGATTCCTTTACGATTGCTGGACAAGATCCTCAAAATCTGTTCTTAACAGCACAGCAGGAGTATCTGCACCAGATCGACTGCAGTTATTTAATAAGGCGGCTCACCACCACCCTCTCAAGGGCAATTAGGGATGAGCAACAAATGCTGGCCTAGCCAGCGACATCCACATCCCATATAAGAATTTTTTTTAAAGTTGGACATAAAAGATCCTATGCACTATTCGAAGGAGAGCAGAGAAGTTCGCCCTAGTGTGTTGGCACAAAAAGGATTTAGAGCCACTGCAGAAAATGCAAAACAGATTAATTGGAATGATACCAGAACTGAGATGTTATTCCTATCAGAAAGACCGAACAAGCTAGATTCTTTCCTCAAGAAAAAGAGACTTAACAGTAACTGATTGTGAAATCATTTGATGGAGTAAAAGTAGAGACGGTACTTTCACTTGTGGCGAAGACCAAAATTAGAAGCCATAAATATAAGAAATCCAATAGGGAATTCCAGTGAAACTTCTTATCCAGAGAACAGTGAGAATGTGGAACTTGCTAAACAGGGAGTGGCTGAGGCAACTGGATACATTTAAGGGTAAGCTAGATTAGCAGGTGAGGGAGAAAGGAACAGAAGGATGTGTGTAAAAGGTTAGATGAAGTAGGGTGGAACATAAATTCCAGCATGGATTAGTTGGGCCAAAAGGCCTGTCTCTATTCTGTAGATACTTTGTAACAACTTTCCCTCAAAGTGTCAGTCAGTGCTCTCGCCTTTGAGTCAGAAGATTCTGGGTTCAAGTCCAAACCCAACACAAAACCCCAGGGTGACATTCCAGTGCCGTATTGAGATAATGCTGCGCTGATGGAGAAATTAATGAAAAATTAAATTGAAGCGCTGTCAAGTGGAAATAAAATAACCCATAACACTATTTTGAAGAAGAGCAGGGAAGCTCTCCCCAGTATCCTTGCCCATGATAGCACAGTGGTTAGCACTGTTTCTTCACAGTGCCAGGGTCCCAGGTTCAATTCCCGGCTTGGGACACTGTCTGTGCGGAGTCTGCACGTTCTCCCCGTGTCTGTGTGGGTTTCCTCCGGACGCTCCGGTTTCCTCCCACATGTCCCAAAAGATGTGCTGTTAGGTAATTTGGACATTCTGAATTCTCCCTCAGTGTACCTGAACAGGCGGCGGAATGTGGCTTTTCACAGTAACTTCATTGCAGTGGTTCTTTTAAAAATTTAGAGTACCCAATTCATTTTTTCCAATTAAGGGTAATTTAGCGTGGCCAATCCACCTACCCTGCACATCTTTGGGTTGTGGGGAAGAAACACACGCAAACACGGGGAGAATGTGCAAACTCCACATAGACAGTGACCCAGAGCCGGGTTCGAACCTGGGACTGCGGCGCTGTGAGGCAGCAGTGCTAACCACTGTGCCACCGTGCTGCCTCTTCATTGCAGTGTTAATGTAAGGCTACTTGTGACAATAATAAAAATTGTTATTATTATTTATTGCATGAAATAATTCAAAAACAGCTTATCTGGTCATTATCACATTGTTGTTTGTGGGATATTGCTGTGTGCAAGTTGGCTGCTGCATTTCCTTTTTGTTTTATAAATTTAGAATACCCAATTATTTTTTTTCCCCAATTAAAGGGCAATTTAGCGTGGCCAATCCACCTAACCTGCAAATCTTTGGGTAGTGGGGGTGAAACCCAAGCAGACACAGGTAGAATGTGCAAACTCCACACGGAGAGTGACCCCCCCAGGGCCGGGATTCAAACGCGGGTCTTCAGTGCCATAGTCCCAGTACTAACCACTGTGCCATGTGCCACCATGGCTGCTGCATTTCCCACATTACAACAGTGTCTACACTTCAAAAGTATTTCATTGGCTGTGAAACGCTTTGAGATATCCTGAGGTTGCAAAAAGCACTATACAAATGCAAGTCATTTATGTTTTCTTTGCCAGCTAATAATGTGCAGTTGTTCCATGTCTAGATAAATAGATGTATGAAAGAAAGCCTTACATTTATATAGCACCTACTCATGTCTCTCAGAAATGTTTCAAACCACTTTAAATACAATGAATAACTTTGATATGCATCTTGGCTTTTATATAAGCCAGGATGAGGTAATTTTGCACACAACACAATAAAATTCTTCTACACAGCAAATTTTTTATTTGTAATTTTAGTGAAATTGATTTAGGAAGAGTTATGTTTAGAACAGCAGCAAAATTTTCTGTTCTTTGAAAAGTGCCATTTGATCTTCAATGCTCACCTGAAGCACTGAAACAGGCAGGTGAAATGTTCTTTTTATGCCTCATTTGAAGGATGATGTCTATGACGATGCAGCCTTCCTCTACTGGGATGAAGTACCAACCACAGTGATGGGCTCAAGGACATATGCTGATGCAAGTCAGAATTTCCATATATTGATATGGTCGCGAACCTTTCCAAATCCTATGATATAGAACCCCAGATTCAGACTAGATGCACAATCCCACTCAAACAGGCAATACTGAGCTCTGAGCCAAAACTACATCTGACAATTTTCCAGCATATATCTTCTGAAGGGGAAACTACTGTAATTGCATGCAAGTCAGTCAGTGTTGGAAGAGTGAAGTAACAGCCATTGAGTGAAAGTCCTGGTGAGTCTGTCAATGAACAGTACAGGTTTTTCAACTGATCCTCACTCTGTGCAGAATGAGCTGATCGCACAAGACAATTAACCTTGGTTCCTCATCAAGGGGAGTGATGAAGATATAGGGTTTGTGATTTCAGTCATTGTCCAGTCCCAGTCCCACTTCCTGGCAGAGTCACTGGACAGAGATCAGGATTGCAGAATACTACAAGGAGGTCATTTGGTCCAACATGTCAATGCTGGCACTTTAAAAAAGCTATCCAATTAGTCCCGCTCACGCATTCATTCCCCATTTAGATGTAGAACAGAATCATAGAACATAACAGGAAACCCAAGACAGTGTTTTCCTCTCCTTAGTCCTCAGGCACTGAAGCCAATGATTGTGTCCTGACAATCAACCTGGCTGGCACTGACTCAGTCAGCAGAGCCAAACCCTGTCATTCTCCTTGTCTACATGACTGGGGTACCACACTGTACCCATTGGGGGGGGGGGGGGGTACTGAATATGAGGTTGTTGTACAACAGTGAGTTGTAGGGATTGGGAAAGTAACTGAAAGGAGCTTTCATTCATCCCCCCCCCCCCCCTCATTGGCAGATGATGTCCCTTTAACAAGCCTGAGGGCGGTGTGTGTGTGTGAGTGACACATGGGCAGCTGTATGTGCTCAGTGAGTTATGAAGAGGGTGTGACCATGTTGTCAATGAGACCACTTTGAGTCCTCTCCTGAATGGAGTCAGGTCAAAGCCCCGCTCACAGGACAATCTGTGCCACCAGCGAGCGGCATTTTCTCCCCATTCACTGAGCATACGGCGTGATCAAACGCTCCTTTTGTAACACTAATATAAACCGTGTTATACAATGTCCAAGTGGCACAATAACACACAGAGAGGGGAGCATTAAAACGGGCGATCTGCAGCTTGTCACATCATGAAAGACCGGGTGGGAGGATGAGACTGGGAAAGAGATGAAAGAGGAAAAAATACTTGGGAGAGATAGGGCGGGGAATGAGAGAGAGAAAGAAGCGGCGAATAAAAAGTGAAAAATCAAAACAAGGTGACAGAAATCGCGGGGGAATCTGGAGCACAGTTAGAGAAAGGAATAGAGAAATGGAACAATCAGAGGAAAAGTAGATTTACAGAGGGGGTAAAAGTTGAAGAATAGGAGAGTGAAAATAAGTTAGCAACGGTGGAGAATTGGCAGTGAGATTAGCTCCCATTGGGAAGGTGCAAACTGGGGTTAGATTGGACTTTGTGTTGTCCTGACTGTTCTGAGGGGGTCTCTTGCCAAAGCAGCAGCTTCCTTGGGGTTACCCCAGGCTTGGTGAGCTGTCCCGCGGTTGGTAAACCGGAGGCACCGCCCAGAACCAGCACCCACAGAACCTGCCAGCCAGCAGCTTCTGCTACACTCCCGGGTTACACTTGGGCCAGGGTTTCTGGTCACGGGTCCAGCTCTGTACCTCTCTCCACAGATACTACCGGACCTGCGCCACTTTCTATTCTTAATTCAGAGTTCAATCATCTGCGGATTTTTATTTTATTTTGCCTTTGTATTGGAGGAAAGACAAAAATGAAACAGGGAGGACCAGGGAGAACATTGGTGAAAGTTAACATTGGGATTAAAATGTAGATTTAATTAAGATTTTGTCCTAAAGACACGTTGGTGTTGGGCGGCATTTAAAAACCAGAAAGACATTCACATTTCTTGCAGTTTGCACAAAGGTTTTAAAACACACCCAGGTCCTGGACGCTTTTGACAGGCAGCTGACAATTGCTTCCAAACCTGCAGCATTTCACAAAGGTGACTGATTAGGGGAGGATTTACACAATGTTAATGTGCCTGCAGAATGATTTGGCTTCACACTCACACACTAAAACTGCAGCCCCAGGCTGCAGTCAGCCAGTCTGTTTGATTCGAAGGCGAAGTCGGGGTTTTGTTCCGAACTTCGCAGAGTCGGTGTGAAGGGAAGGCGTTTTTTTGGGCGAATAATTGGAGCTTTAACAGCAGCAATAACTCGGTTAGATGAAGCAATGATTACACATAACCAGAAGAGTTGTGTGATCGGCACTGCAATAATCTTAGGCTCATTTCTCTGCACTTTCTTTCTGGGGAACAGTCGGGGGAGAGGGGATCAGAGTTTCTCACGCGCGTCCCTTCAGTTTCTCACACTGACTCACTGCTTTTCCCATTCTCAATTTAATCACGTTTAGCAAACAAATCAATTCTGAACGTTACGTTTTACAGTTGGTTGTAAAGGCAAATGCCAGCGGATTACCAATTCACAGAATATATTTCTGAGTTTAGAGCCTTTTCCAGCTCTTGTGCATATTTTTATAATCTGTGTTATGGAATTAACTGTGTTATTGCAAATATTAAGGGATGGGATTAGGGCAGTCAGCGCCAGCAGAGGCCCGATGGCCCGAGCGGTCTCCCCTGCGCTCTGCTTCTATTTGTGTTTGTCCAAGAAATCGCTGAAACTTTTAAGATCGCATCTGGTATCTGAAAAATGTTAATGGTGCCATTTTCCTTCTCGGTGGGGGTCTGTCTGTATAATAACAATGTTTATATATATATATACAGTATTATATATATTTGTTGAAGCATTCAGAGAGAGTTGGGAAGGAGGTAGAGAGGAGGATCCGGGGTTTACATCAGTGCAGGTATTAAAAGACAGACTTCTTTGATAATCTAACCCGTCATAATTCCCTCGAGTTGATTTCAGGCGTTGAAAGTCTGCTTTGATACAGAGAAAAGGAGGAATCCATCCCCGTTCGGGGGGGGGGGGGGGGGGGGTAGTAAAATCCTAGCTGTTTAACACAGGGATAAAGAAAGATGAAGAAAATAGAGAGAGCAGCTCAATCGCTGTTTAGGATGTTCGGGTCTGTCTGTAAAATACAATAGAGGCTGAAAGATTCGCTGTCCGTCCCACTCTTCTTATCTGCCTTTTCCCAGGATACAGGAGGCAGTTTCGAAGAGCGAGAGATGAGAAAAGGCGGTGAGCAAACAGGCAGGGTACAAAGGGATGAGAAGATTGCCAGGTTTCTCCTGCTCTGGTTATGTTACAGGGCTATTGACAGGGAGAGGTGACCAGGGGCGTCCCAGTGTTCTGACAGATAGAAGTGTCAGGGCAGGAAAAACAGATACACACAGGAGCATGTACCATGACGGAGCAGTCGTACATCTCTGTCCATCTCTTGTTTCTTTTTCTTTTTATCTTTTCTACAAGCCCCGCTTTTAAAAGTAATCGCGCCATCACTGAGCTGACAAAACTATTCTCCCTTTACCACCCCCCCCCCCCCCCCCCCCCGCCTTCGCTTTTCCCTCCAAGTGCACTGGCTCACACGTTTGGCCGAGTGGCCGCACGGGACACTATTCTACTGTGAACAGCATCATCTGGGAGCCTGTCCCCACAAGGGCTCGGACTTCCCAGCAGAGGTCAGTGGATCGCATTCTTTCTGAGAAAGCCTGAGGTTAGTGGTGCCTCCTGGCCGGGTTCAGCTCTGGGTAGGACGGCCCTGCCTTCCCAGCCAAACACTTGCCCACATAACCCAGGCTGAGATTCCAAGCGGAGCTCTGAGGAAATGCTGCATTGTCATTTCCGCCAGATGTTGAAGGAGGCGCGCTATCAAGTGGTAGTAAAAGATCCCATGACCACTATCACCACTCTCCTCAAAAAAAACCCGTGCCCCACCATCCTTGCAAGCTACCAGCCCATCTCCAAACTGCTTCTCCCTCCAAAGTCGTCCACCATGTTAGAAATACAGAAAATGCTGGATAAACCCAGCGGGTCTGGCAGCATCTATGGAGAGCGAAACAGAGTTAACATTTCGAGTTCATATGACCCTTCTCCAGAACTCCTTCAATATGTTGCCACCTCCCAAATCTATGCCCTTCTTTATTTGAACATATTTGATCAGGTTTGGCGTCACAGTAGCACAGTGGTTAGCATTGCTGCCTCATGGTGCCAAGGACCCGGGTTCAAACCCGGCCCTGGGTCACTGTACGTGTGAAGTTTGCACATTCTCCCCATGTCTGTGTGGGCCTGTGGTTTATATAAATGATTTAGATATAATAATTGCTTATTGTCTCAAGTAGGCTTCAATGACTTTACTGTGAAAAGCCACTAAGAATGTAGGAGGGTTGATCAGTAAGCTTATGAAAATTGGTGGGGTGGTAAATAGTGAAGAGGACAGCCTTAGTTTACAGGAGGATATAGACGGGCTGGTCAGACTGGCCGATCAGTGGTAAATGGAATTCAATCCAGATAAGTGTGAGATGATGCACTTGGGGCAGGACAAACAAGGCAAGGGAATACATGATAAACCCTGGGAAGCACCGAGGATCAGAGGGACCTTGGTGTGCATGTACACCAGCCCATTAAGGTAGCAGAGCAGGTGGATACAGTGGTTAAGAAGGCATATGGTAAACTTGCCTTTATTAGCCAAGTAAGAAGTCTTACAACACCAGGTTAAAGTCCAACAGGTTTGTTTCAAACACGAGCTTTCGGAGCACGGCTCCTTCTTCAGGTGAACATGGAGCATTCACCTGAAGAAGGAGCCGTGCTCCGAAAGCTCGTGTTTGAAACAAACCTGTTGGACTTTAACCTGGTGTTGTAAGACTTCTTACTGTGCTCACCCCAGTCCAACGCCGGCATCTCCACATCATCTTTATTAGCCAAGGCATAGAGTTTAATAGCAGGGAGGTTATGTTGGAACTGTATAAAACGTTGATTAGACCACAGCTAGAGTATTGTGTGCAGTTCTGGAATCCACATTATAGGAGGGGTGCAATAGCACTGGATGCAGAGGAGATTTACCACAATGTTTCCTGGGCTGGAGAGTTTTAGTTATGGAGAGATTGGATCGACTTGGATTGTTTTCCTTGATGCAGAGGAGACTGGGTGGAACCTGTTTGAAATGTATAAAAGTATTTATTTATTAATTTTTCCGATTAAGGGGCAATTTAGCATGGCCAATCCAACTACCCTGCACATCTTTTTTAGGTTGTGGGGGTGAGGCCCACGCCGACACAGGGAGAATGTGCAAACTCCACACAGACAGTGCAAAACACTGTACCACCGTGCCACCCTAAATTATGAGGGGCTTAGATAGAGTAGACATGAACAAACATTTCCCCTTGGTGGAGGGATCAATGACCAGGGGGAAGAGATTTATGGTAAGGAGCAGGAGGTTTAGAGGGGATGTGAGGAAAAACGTTTTTTACCCAGAGGGTGGTGGGATATTGGAACACGCTGCCTGAAAGGGTAGTGAAGGCAGAGACTCTCATAAACATTTAAGAACTATTTAGATGTGCACTTGCGATCCCAGGGCAGACAAGGCTATAGGCCAAGTGTTGGAAAATAGGATTAGAATGGTGGTTGTTTTTGACTGGCACAGTCGCGATGGGATGAAGAACCTTTTCTGTGCTGTATGACTTTACCCTCTGTAAAACTGAAGTCATCAAAACTCTGTTACCCATGTCTTAACTCACACCAAATGGGCGGCACAGTGGTTAGCACTGTAGCAACAACAATCTCTCCCTCAATGGCAGCAAAACTGAAGAGCTGGTCATTGACTTCAGGAAGCAAAGTACTGTACACACCCATGTCAGCATCAACGGGGCCGAGGTGGAAATGGTCAGCAGTTTCAAATTCCTAGGGGTGCACATCTTCAAAAATCTGTCCTGGTCCACCCACGTCGACGCTACCAGCAAGAAAGCACAACAGCGCCTATACTTCCTCAGGAAACTAAGGAAATTCGGCATGTCCACATTAACCCTTACCAACTTTTACAGATGCACCATAGAAAGCATCGTATCGGGCTGCATCACAGCCTGGTGTGGCAACTTCTCGGCCCAGGACCGCAAGAAACTTCAGAGTCGTGAATACGGCCCAGTCCATCACACAAACCTGCCTCCCATCCATTGACTCCATCTACACCTCCCGTTGCCTGGGGAAAGCGGGCAGCATAATCAAAGATTCCTCCCACCCGGCTTACTCACTCTTCCAACTTCTTCCATCGGGCAGGAGATACAGAAGTCTGAGAACACGCACGAACAGACTCAAAAACAGCTTCTTCCCCACTGTCACCAGACTCCTAAATGACCCTCTTATGGACGGACTTCATTAACACTACACCCTGTATGCTTCATCCGATGCCAGTGCTTATGTAGTTACATTGTATATCTTGTGTTGCCCTATTATGTATTTTCTTTTATTCCCTTTTCTGCCCATGTACTTAACGATCTGTTGAGCTGCTCGCAGAAAAATACTTTTCACTGTACCTCGGTACATCTGACAATAAACAAATCCAATCCACTGTTGCTTCACTGCACCAGGGACCCAGGTTCGATTCCCAGCTCGGGACAGTCTGTGCAGAGTCTGCACGTGCTCCCCATGTCTGAGTGGGTTTCCTACGGGTGCTCCAGTTTACTCCCACAAGACGTGCTTCTTCCAGGTGAATTGGACATTCTGAATTCTCCCTCTGTGTGCCCAATTAGGCGCCGGAATGTGGCGACGAGGGGATTTTTACAATAACTTCATTGCAGTGTTAAGGCAAGCCTTCTTGTGACACTAAGAAAGATTATTGTTATTATTAATATTATTAAATCCTGTTCAACCAACACCTCTGTGCTCGCTGACCTGTACTGACACATGGTGAAACAATGGGCAAAACTCTCTGGCCCTCGTGGCCAGAAATGCGAACTGCAATGAGGTGGAGAATTGGGCATCTGGCCAAAATCAAGGTTCGCGCCCAGTATCGCATCAAACGCCATGGTTTGCGCCCCGTGCTGGCAGTGGCATGCAAAACTGGCATTAAATTCATTTTCATTTCATTAGCTGATTGGACTTGGTATGCTCCAGGTCTCTGCAATTCTCCACTCCTCTTAGGGGGAAGTCACGCAGGTGCGGTATTTACAAGCGGGGACTGGGTGCCATAGCTGCTGAGGGAGAGAGAGAGAGATGATAAGCAAAGTTTTTAAAACAGTTGCTGGGGATTGGCTGCTAGTGCTGGGGGGAGGAGTGAGAAGTGACTTGGTGACAGCTCCGTGGATTTGGGGTGTTCCCCTCGGGATCGGGGTGGCCTGGCTCAGACCGCCATTGCTGCAGGATTTGTTTTAAGCGCACTCATTCAGTACAAGTTACAGGCCCCTGGCTGCTCACTCTGATGACTGCTCACTGTGTCCTGTAAATGTTCACAGAGCCTCTGGTCATCTAGGAGCCCACCCAGGCCGCCCGTCTGGAAACCCTCAGACCCCAGCTGACCATCACCGGGATGGGAGTGGCCAAGGTCAATCAGTGGCCAATCAGGTGCTCTCTCTCCTCAATTCACTCATCAGAAGCTCAGCCCCACTGCAGGGGAATAGCAGAGCTCACCCTAAACAAAGGACAACTGCATGATGCCCTTTGGTATTCTCCCTGGCACAATACCCCTCTCAGGGCAGAGGCCTCATCAGTCACGCTATCAGCTAGCCCACTCCATGGGACCACCAGCTGTCTCCAAGCCACGCCTGTACAACCCGCCCCTGCTCCCATCCATCTTGCCCCCGGTCAGGTTATCACAACCTGCATATCACACCCAGGACCCACGTCACACTGCAGCTAGGCTCCCAGCAGATGCATACTTTCCTGCCTCACCCCCATCTGTAGGACCTGCCCACACACAAGCCTCTAAGCAGGGAGGCAATTGGTGGCACACGGTGACTCTCTCCACCACATAACCAGGTGCCACCTTTCCATACTCTTTCCCAACCCCCACCCCTCCAGCGCCCTTCCACGTGGTGCCCCCTTCCCCATGGATGCCCACATCCTCCCATCACCCTCCTCCCTTCACTCATCCCACCATACTAGCTGCCTCTCCCCCTACAGGTTGTTAGCCCTGGGCAGGCTGTACCAGCGGTCTTACCAACAGGTTGGCAGATGATGATGACTCGCTGTGAGATGAGCTCTGGTGCTCCTCATCGTTTGACAAAGTCTGATTCCTGCCTTTAGGATCACATTCCATTGCCCGCCTGGGTGCTCCCTGCATGTGTGCTGGCCATTCCATCTCAGGCTCATATATTCTTTGGGGGTCGGGGGGGGGGGGGGGGAGTGAGGGGTCTGTGGGTGGTGATGGAGATGGTGAGCGGTGATAGGTCACTCACTGGGTAAGCTGTCCTACAAGGTGGCCTCACACTTCTGGTCTTGTCTCCTGCCATCTCTGAGAGTCACCTCAGATGGACCACCCAATTGTCCTGGTGGCCCTGCCCAGTGCCAGCCTCCAGCATCCACACCCCACCCCCAACCTCCCACCCCCACCACCTCTCTCCACTCGGCACACCCTCCAGACCAAGCCCAGCCCATCCCTTACACCCTTCATACGAGACGATTGAGGCAGGTTGCAGTTTTGGTGTAAAGGTGTTTAGTCGTGACTATTTACAGTATTGAGCCCTGACCCCTACCTCTAGCCTATGATTTGCACCTTTGCCAACTTAACTGGTGTCTAACCTTCTTATATTTTGTGGCCTGCCGCTCCTTCTAAGTGAGACCCCGGACAGCACATCAAATGTGAAGGTGCCCTGTTGCACATGTCACCCTCTGACCCAAGGAGCCTTGAGCGACCATCCTCTGGTGGGCCTGGAACTGGATGGATCTGGCCGACCTTTGGGTGTCAAAGGTGAGGAGGTTCCACCCTGTTCTGCCCGCTGCCCATCAGATGAGGAAGTGTCAGGTGGGGGGATTCAGAAGCGCTGAGGTGTTCAAGCAACTAGCCTGCAGGAGTCACTGGCACAGGCCCCATCACTTCATCCTCCCTCGGGGTGCTCGATGGCCCTGGGCTACTTCATGGGATGGAGGTGAGGCCGGAGTGAACTCTGGAGGCTCCAGTGCTGGAGGCCTTCTCTTGTCTCAACCAGGGTTTTGATGCCCTCAGCCATGGGCACTGAGACTGGGACATGTCCCTCAGCAACTGAGACATGTTCCTCACTGCCTCGGTCACGTCCCTTTGGCACTCTGCCATATCCCTCTGGGACTGTGCCACGTTCCTCTATGCCTGGCCAAGGTCAGTCAGCTGCAGGCCAATGCTCTCAATGCCCCCAGCCATGACCCTTTGTGACTGGGTCAAGCAATGTCCATGTGGGCTTGGTACACGCCTGCCTGTGGCTGGGCTTCCCTTGCCTGAGCCTCAGCCATCGACCACACAGTGTGCCCCAAACCCTGGATGTTTTGACACATGGCTGTGGCTTTTTCACCCAAGGCTTCCACTGCGGTTGCCACCTGTTCAGTGTTTGCCTGGATACCACTCATTATCGGCACCATCTCCAGCGCCTGCAGGCACTGGAAGGTTGCTGACACCCCCTACTGCAAACCCTGGCTCGGTGTCTCCATCTCTACCAGTGATGGGATCATCCTTTCCAGAAGTGCAATACCGGTCTGGACTACAACTGTTTCCTGGGATCAGGCAGCTTTCTGACTGCCCACTCCCTTGAGAGTCCTTGTTTCCACCTTATGTGCTGCAGCATGTGTGATGCGTGCACACAGACGGTGACCCAGGAACCTCTTCACTAAAATGACCCACCAAAGTGATAGTATCCGGGTGGGTGGAGGGTGCAGGTGAGTGCAGTGCCGAGAAGTCAGTATCGTCCCCGGACTGGTCCTCTAGGATGTGCTGGGGTTGTGGCCAGGGGCGGTGGATCCCAGGTGGGCAGGCTTCGCCTGTTGGTGATCCTGCAAGACAAAAGACAAGACACATGGTGAGATCTCAGGAAGGAGTGGTGTGCGGGACAGTGGTGTCTCACTTGCTATGACAACATCACTTTGCCCTAGGGGCTCACTTGGTTGTCCCACTCCGGCCTCCGCCTGGAAGAGAGCCCTCTCTTCCACCTCCCCGGCTAGTTCCATTGCCCTCTGCTCGGCGGGGCTGAGAGCCCCGAGGTCTGGCTCGCCAACTCCGGTCTTCTCCCACTCCCGGCAATTCTGGTCTGTCTTTTCCTAGGGGACACATAAAGGACATGGTGAGACTCATGGAGGCTAGTTACATGGGATGGTGTATAGCTGGTGGCATGTATGTGTAAGGCACCTGGCCAGAGAGGAAAATACAAGTGTTGGAGTCTGGTGCAGAGCCGGATGTAAGGGCGATTCAGGCAGATGGGTTTTTATTGGCGTCAAGGGGGTGAGGTGAGGAGTGATGGATGGGAGTGATGCCAGGGGACAGAGGTGGTGATTCATCAGAGCTAACCTACGGTCATTAATCATTTTGCGACACTGCAAGTCAGTCCGCCTGGTGAGGCCACAGCAGTTGCTGCCTCTGCCAGCTCCGCCCTGGCCTAGTTGACATCTAAGGGCGGCAGCCCCTTGTCCACCTGGGGAGAGGGTGTCCCACCTCTCCTCCACTGCATCCAGCATTTTGTCCAGCTTACCCTCCATGAACCTCGGGGCAGCTCTTCGTGGAGCCACCTTCTTGACTGGAATGAGCGTGTGTGGGGAGTGGAGTGCTTATAAACAGCTCCAGCTCTTTAAGCTCCCCAGCGCCAATTCTGGCCCCAGCGAATCCGACACCAGCGGGAATGAGAATTGCTGTAGTTTCACGTGGGCAAAGTGATGGCTCATTGGCAGGTCCTGAATTGCTCTGGAACTAGCGTCCCCAACAGGAACATAAACCCCACACAATTCAGTCCCGGTGTCAACAGTTGGTCCCTCAAAGAGAGAATCTCGGCCAATGTCTCAAATTATAATTCTTGTTTTCAAATCGCTCCATAATCTTAACCTCTCTTCCATCTCTATAATCTCATCAAACCCACACAACTCTCCGACATATCTGTGTTCATCTAATTCTAACTTCTTCTGCATCCCTGATTTTAATAGCTCCACCAGTTGCATGGGCCCTAAGCTATGAAATTCTGTCTCTTCATCTCCCCCCTCTCCATCTAATTTTCCTTTTTTAAAACACTCCTTAAACCTATCTCTTAGATCAAGCTTTTAGTATTCTGACCTGATATCCCCTTGTATGTTTTGTTTTATAATATTCCTGTAAAGTGCCTCTCACTTTATCATATTAAATGTGCAGTATAAATATAAATTCCTGTTACCATTAGCTTATCTACTTCTTCCAGCCATTTTTGTCATAATCCTGCTTTCTCTCTACAATTCTTCTCATCCAACTATTTTGTTTCTCACTTTCCTCAAACATTTCTTCCTGCTTCTGTCTGGAGGCATTAAAATTCAATTTCATAGAATTTCATAGAATTTACAGTGCAGGAGGCCATTCGGCCCTCATGTTCTTGCTGATTTATCTCATTGGTTCTTTGACTTGCAGTTAGAAAGTTGTATCCTGTTTTGGACGCCCTACTTTATTTAGGGAAGTATGTCATGAGCATGGTTTGAGCACAGTAGAGCTTCACCAATTTGATATCAGAGTTGTAACTTTAGTTCTGATGATAGACCAGAAAAAAAGGGCTCTTTTCATGAAAGTGGATAAAGATATAAGGAGATCAAAAGAGGCAGATTCTGAATCAGGTAAATAGAGAAAATCATTTCTCGGGGCAGTGAGTTTGCAGCCAAAGGAAAGCAAATGCTAAATCCATCACCAATAAAGCAAAGGTGGCGTTAGGAAAATTTATTATTTTATATGGGACATAGAATGCCCAATCAGATCTATTGTTGAAAGAAGAATTTACAGTAGTTTTTAAAAATGAAATGGATAAATATTTGCAAAGGAACATTTAAAAGGTTCAGGGGATAATTCAGGGAATAAAACCAGAGAGCTAGCACAGCAGGCTGAATGGCCTCCTGTGCTGTCCAGTGCTAAGTTCTATAATTCTCTGAAACCTTCATGTTGTCCTGCAGAATGGGTGTATGCCCTTCATTTAAGTTTCTCAACAGAAAAAAAAAGATCTTTCTAAACTTTACTCAATACTTATCTAATTATATATACATGCCACAACCTCCATATTAGCGCCTACGAAAGTATAACAAGTTCAATGGTTCTCTATTTTGTCCAGGCTGGGGAGACAGACCATCTGTTGCCCACTTGTTTTGGTGATTGCAATTCTTCTACAAAATGGTAGGTATAAGATTCCACAAGGACGGGAACTGAGCTTTGTCCTGTTATTACTGTTTGAAGTTTCCAGAATGGTCGCCAACTTTCAAATCAAGTGACCTGTAGCAGCCATGTTTTTGGTCCAGCAAAGTCCATTTTTAAATAAGCAGTATGTACGGTTTGATCTAAACAGTTCATGTTTACTTTTATGTCTTACGGATATGAAACCAGATTCTAGGGAGTTTTGGAAGATTACAACCAATATGTCGACTAACTCTGCAGCCATTTCCTTTAAGACCCTAGAGGGACCTGCCGGCCCTCAGTTTTTCCAAGTACTTTTTCTCTCGTGATTGTGATTGATTTAAGATCCTCCCCGTCTTCAATCTCTTGATTTTACTATTCTTCAAATGCTTTCAGTTACTTCTGAGACCATAAAGATTTAGGAGCAGAAGTAGGACATTCTGCCAATAGAGTCTAGTTCCACCAATCAATGAGATCATGACTGATCTGATATGATAATCCACTTTCCCGCCTTATCCCCATAACCCTTAATTTCCTCACTGATTGAAAACCTGTCTACTCTGATGACAGATACAAAATACTTGTTCAAAGTCTCTGCCTTTTCCTTGTTTCCCATATTATTCCCAATTTCAAGAAGGGGTCAACACTCACTTTTGCTACTCTTTTCCTTTTTTGTCTGTTTTTATATTTCTTGCTCGATTTTCCCTCATACTCCATTTTTTTTCCTCTTTCTTTTTAGTCAGCCTATGCAGGTTTCTAAAATGTTTCCAATCTTTTGGGCTACCACTAATCTTTTGAGCATTGTACATCTATTCTTTTAATTTGATACCCATCCTTAAACTTGCTGAGTGAGCCATGGATGGTGCCTTCTTGTAGTGTCTTTCTTTCTCAATGGACTCTATCTTTGTTGAAACTTATGGAATATCTCCTTAAATATCTGCCACTGCATCTCTACTGTCTTACACGTTTTAACCTATTTTCCCATTCTACCACAACACTCTGACTTCATAACCTATATTTAGGTTTAAGACAATAGTTTGAGACCTAAACTTCTCACCTCCAAACTGAATGTGAAATTGTATCATAATATGATCATTCTTGCCTAGAAGATCCTTTACTGTGAGATCATAATTAATCCTGTCTCATTACACATAGTCTGTTCCCTGGCTGGTTACAGAGTGTAATGTTCTAAGAAAACTGGTCAAAATATATTCTATGAACTCATCCTCCAGATGACCTTTGCCAATTTGTTTCATCCAATCTACATAAAAGATTTTTTTTTTTTTTTTTAATTTAGAGTTCCCAATTATTTTTTCCATTTAAGGGGCAATTTAGTGTGGCCAATCCACCTAACCTGCACATCTTTGGGTTATGGGGGTGAAACCCACGCAAACACGGGGAGAACGTGCAAACTCCACTCAGACAGTGACCCAGGGCCGGGATTCGAACCCGGGTCCTCAGCTCCGTAGGCAGCAATGCTAACCACTGTGCCACCGTGCTGCCCCAATCTACATAAAAGATTAAAGTTTTCCACGGTTATTTCTCCAATATGGAGGGAAGTCCAGAGAATAGTGCCCAGGCAGCTGAAGGCACAGTGAGAAGTGATGGAGTGATTAAAGGCCAGAATTGGAGGAATGTAGAGTTCTTGAATTCCGTTGGTAAATGCAATTCCTGTTGTGGTACCGAGCAAGCAGATCATGAAGGTCTCAACTTTAATAGTGAGTTATCGGACTTTATGGTGATGGTATTGGCTCTACAACTGCCAGTGTCCACAGGTTACGGAAGTGAAATAGACTAATGTCTAGCTCCTGATTATTGCCCAGGGTCTGCTGCTGGAAAGAGCATGTGCAGACTTGTCTAGGAGACCCTTTAGTACTAAATAGGCTTTGACACCCTAGCTAGATTCAACTACATCCATGGATTATCAGAGGGTTCATGTGGAATTGTATAAAGCATGCACCATTGTCTTCAGGAGATGAGTAGAGTGAGGGTGATGAGTGGAGAGGGTGGGTGAATGAAGACGCTTGTGGAGGACAATTACATTCTTCTTCTGTTCCCCTGAACACATATCACAGCACTTTACATTTATGTTTTTTCTCTCTCTTTCATTTCCTGCTTTCTATTTTCTGCCTTGTTGCTCACAAGAACTCAATTACCTCAATGGGTCCTGTCTAATCCACAAATCACCCCCTTTTAGTAAAACATTTTCAGTGATACAGTAAGGTGTAATTTCTTTAACTATTTCCCAGCAGCAGCTTTAGTGCTGCTGCAATAGTAACAGGCGTCGGTGTCTTTGATCCTGAACGGCTGAAATAAAGTTAAAAAAGACATTTTCTTCTCTTCCTCCTCCCTCTCAAATGGGAAGCACTTTAGTTTATTGAGGTGTGAGTTCTGCAACATTCCTTGTATCTAATCCTTTCACTGATGAACACACAGAGAGCCGTTCAATAGCCAGGCACCATTGAACAGTGTAAAACATTAAATTACAGACATTGCTGAGATATGCTTGTCTACTGTTACACAGCATCTGGGATTAGGCTCAAAACTAGTCCCCCAATTCACATGAAAAGATCTCTTCTCATATGACATATCCTTAAATTGGTCGCACTTAAAAATAAAATGGAGTGTATGGTTTTACAGTAGAAGCGATTGAAGTATAAATCTGGTAAGTCTGTAATTGGGTTAAGAAGTTGCATTTCCAAACACAAAAACTCTTTCCTATTACCTGCCGTTGCTTTCTGCCCTGTGATGTAACCGCAGCATTTTTTTTGCTTTGTACTCCTGACTGCTCAACTTCAAATCCCCCACAAATGCTTTAACATCTTATAAAGTTGTTTCATTATGTCTCTGTTAGATGTACTGACTCCATGATTTTGCAACCTCATAGTTGTGGGCCGACTGACCCCAGAACAGCGCAGTTTGTGACTGACTGACCCGAGCGGTGCGGCCTTGTATGTGTGACTGACTGACCCCAGAATGGTGCAGCCTTGTATGTGTGACTGACTGACCCAAGCGGTGCAGCCTTGTATGTGTGACTGACTGACCCCAGAATGGTGCAGCCTTGTATGTGTGACTGACTGACCCCAGAATGGTGCAGCCTTGTATGTGTGACTGACTGACCCCAGAACGGTGCAGCCTTGTATGTGTGACTGACTGACCCGAGCGGTGCAGCCTTGTATGCGTGACTGACTGACCCCAGAACGGTGCAGCCCTGTATGTGTGACTGACTGACCCCAGAACGGTGCAGCCTTGTATGCGTGACTGACTGACCCCAGAACGGTGCAGCCCTGCATGCGTGACTGACTGACCCCAGAACGGTGCAGCCTTCTTTGCGTGACTGACTGACCCCAGAATACTGCAGCCTTGTATGCGTGACTGACTGACCCCAGAATGGTGCAGCCTTCTTTGCGTGACTGACCCCAGAATACTGCAGCCTTGTATGCGTGACTGACTGACCCCAGAATGGTGCAGCCTTGTATGTGTGACTGACTGACCCCAGAATGGTGCAGCCTTGTATGTGTGACTGACTGACCCCAGAACGGTGCAGCCTTGTATGTGTGACTGACTGACCCCAGAACGGTGCAGCCTTGTATGCGTGACTGACTGACCCCAGAATACTGCAGCCTTGTATGCGTGACTGACTGACCCCAGAATGGTGCAGCCTTGTATGCGTGGCTGACTGACCCCAGAATGGTGCAGTCTTACTATAGCACGGCCCTGTTGGTGCCTGACTCAATGGCTGCGAATTTGCACCTGATAACCCTGAGAACAAATGGTGACGTGGGCACGAAATATTGCGAGACTCGGAAGACAAGAATATCACCAGCGAGATCTTATTTTCCGATTCTCTTCACCCCCGCAACCCCGCTAATGACATAATGAGGTCCCACCCTTCTCATTTCAATAAATTCAAATATAATGAGTGGCCTTCACCGTTGTATTGCCTCCCTTGCCAAAGTGACGGTGGTTGGCCTCTGCCCCTATCTGGGAGCTCTTACTTCCACGAGTCCCACGAGAGAGGATTAATAATGGTTTCTTCCATGGTCCTTGTGGGGGTTATAACACCCCTCCCCCAAGTCTGAAAATCCCCCTGCAGCCGTCAATGGTGGGGGCTCTCTACGCCGCCTTGCCCGCGAGTTGTGTTCCAGCCTGCAGCGGCGTTGGGCTGGGTGGAGTGTAACACATAATCAATAGTTGTTTTCCTGGCTAACCGCCAAAGTTACAGTCAGGACTTCGGGACGGACTCTGCTACGACCGTGTCAAACGTGGGGTCGCCAACCTCTTGCTGCACCAGGTGCGATGACTTCGACAGCTGGGCACTCAACCTGAGTGGTCTCTGGCGGGCAAACATAAATAAATTTACCACTGTTGGTCGAAGGGCCCCAAAGCTCTTGATATTCCGGTAGCCATTCAGACAATCCTCGATGTCCCCATCGATACACAGCCACCAAACAGAGCTCCAGACCAACAACGTTCAACTTTTGATGCCGCCAGTTGGCTGGTAAAGCCCATAATCAGATTTCCTATCCGTGAGGGAGATACCTCGAGCACCCCACCACATCACACCATCCTTCAGCGACACGAATTCCGGAGCAAAGGGCCGAAAAAACGCTGGGAAGGTTTCCTTTTTCACTGCCGTCAAGCAATATAGGCGAAGCTTCGCCATCGCCGGGTCCCGGGGTGTACATGCTCGTCCTCAAGTAACCGCCACCGGTAAGGTGCCCATAAACGTCCACACCACAATCACCTCAACTGCAACTGGTGGAAACGGGGTGCTCGCGGACAATGACAGACAGCGTCCGCATGGGTAGCCCGATACCTTGACAACGTTGGAAAATGTACTTGTAAGCGGCAAGCAGGAGCGCCCATCGCTGGATCCTGGCTGACGCAATAGAAGAAATGTTCCCGTTCTCCTGGAACAGGCCGAGTCATGGCTCGTGGGTCGTTACGACAATAAAATATCACCCATACACGGACATGAATGTTGCATCCTGTGAAGTGTCCCAGCACCATTTCTGGCCATTCCACAACAATACATGCAACCAGTAGCACCAATAGCGAAACCGGGTTGGTGAGAAACTTGACATAAGAATGCACAAGGTCCAAAAATGACCGGAGCTCCGTGTCCTTCTGCAGGGGGTGGCCCCCTTAATAGCCCAGACTTTATCCCCGACTGGGCGCAACCCATCACTGTTCACACGGTATCCGAGGTAAGTCACTATCCTTCCACGGAAAACACGTACATCGCTTCAATCGGGCGCTCCACATGGGCAAAACGGCGGTGCACTTCCTGGAGACTTTCCATGAGTTCCTGTTCTGTTGAACCAGTGATTAGAACGTCATCTCAGTAGATGGCCACTTTTGGCATGCCATGTAAGATGTTGCCAGCATGCTCTGAAATCCCAACGCAATTTCCAACGTGTTTCTATAGTGGAAAATTTTCTCGACTCTGGGTTGAGCTCCACCTGCAATTATGCGAAGCTCTTGTCTAACTATGTAAACAAAGTCTTCGGCCTACCAAGCATAGTGATCCTCGACCTGCGGCATCGGTTAGCAGTCGAATCGCGAAGCCCTGTTTACCGTTAGCGTGAAGTCCCCACACAGCAGGATGGTTTCATCTGATTTCATCACTGGCACTCCAGGCGCAGTCCATTCCGTAAACCATACAGATCGTATGACCCCCCCCCCCCCCCCCCCCCCCCCCAGACCTTGTAAACATTGCAGTTCTGCTCCAATGTTTGGAAGTAGTGCACATGGGACAGGCCTTGCCCGGAAGTACCGGGACTGAGGAACAGGATCGACACAGATGTGGGCACCCTTTATTCTGCTCAGACCTTCCTGAAAAAACTCTGGACAATTATTCAGTATATTGTAAAGATTTCCAGATCCCATGTGGAAGATCTGCTGCCAATTGAGTCTCAAGACTCTCAACCAGTCTCTTCCTGGTAAATTTGGACCCAGACCATGTACCACCACCAAGGGCATGCGGGACTGCCTGCTGTCCATACGCCACCGGCATCACAGTGGTTCCAAGATTTTTAGTGGTTCCCCCGTATACGTGGCCAATCTTGCTTTGATATCCATCAAAATTATCAGCCTGATTGCTGTGCGGAGGCATTGAAACGTGCGGAAGTCTCTATCAGAGATCGGACCCTAGTGTCCATCTCCACTGGATAGCCATTGGTCCGTAGGATTGGTGCAACGTTCGGAGCCGAAACAAAGTTTAATAATATCAAACGGTTATCCTCTTCTGGGTCGTCCAAGTGCAAGGCCCTGGTCCGAGGTGACCCCGGTTGCTACCGCGGGCGGCATCTCCTGAGCAGAAACAAGCAATCCTGATTCTCCCGAGTCCTTTGACAAATGGCAATGTGGCTGGCACACACCATTGTCCTCGAGCAAAGGATCTCACCAGGTAGTGGCAATGTTCGAGGTACAGGTTCCACATGGACGTGACTCGGGAGCTGCTCTTTCGTAAAAATCTGCCTGTACCAGCGCCATCCCATGACCTAGGAGATATCCGAAAAGGGCAGCCCAAACTACGCACACCACAATTAACAGATCCCTGCAGTTCCTGTACACCCTTCTCTGCATCTTCGCGAGAGGGAAAGCTCAATGGTTAGCCTTAAATCCAGCGTAGCTTCCGCTAACAGCTTCCATTGAGTGTCCGAATTATTGACACCACGCACTAGTCTGTCCCGTAATATTTCGAGAGCGATGGCCCAAACTCGCTGCTGTATTGTAGAAAACACAGAGCCAATTAATGCACAGCAAACTCCAATAAACAACAATATGATAATTTTTTTTCCAATTGAGGGGCAATTTAGCATGGTCAATCCACCTACCCTGCATGTCTTTGGGTTGTGGGGGTGAGACCCACGCAGACATGGGGAGAATGTGCAAACTCCACACGGACAGTGACCGGGCCCAGGATCAAACCCGGGTCCTCGGTGCCATGAGGCAGCAATGCTAACCACTGCACCACCATGCCGCCCTACAATGTAATTACCAAGGAATCTGTTTTTGTGATGTTGAATGAGGGATAAATATTGGCCATGTCACAGTGGATGTCTCTCTATTCTTCTCTGAATTTTTAAACATTCATCTGAGCAGGTAGATGGCACCCGAGTTTAAAATCTTTTTCTGAAACAGTATTGTGCTCCCTCAGAACTGCACTTGATTTTTGTATTCGTGCCTTGGAGTGGGACTTGAAAACAGAACCTTTTGTGACTTAGAGGTGGAAGTGGTGCTAATGCTTTACATACTCTTAAAATATAAAAGTAATATATAGATATAGATTTATTCATTCATTTACAGGATGTGGGTGTAAGCCAGTATCTATTCCCAACCCCATTTGCCCTTCAGAAGGTGGATAGTGAGTTGTCCTCTTGAACCACTGCAGTCCATGTAGTGAAGGTCCATCGTGCTATTTGGGAGGGAGTTCTAGGATTTTAACCCAGCTACAGTGAATGAACGATGATATATTTCCAAGACAGTATGATGTGTGGCTTGGAGGGGAACTTATAGTTGGTGGTAGGGTTCCCAGGTATCTGCTTTTGTCCTTCTAGATGGTAATGGTCGTGGGTTTGGAAGGTGCTGCCTCAGGAATTCCTGCAGTGCATCGATACACAGGGCTGCCACTGTTTGTCAGTGATGGAGGGATTGAATGTTTGTGGAAGGGGTAGCAGGGCTGCTTTGTCCTGGATGGTATTGAGCTTCTTGAGTGTTGTTGAGAGTTGACCTCATCCAGCCAAGTGGAGAGTATTCCATTACGCTCCTGACTTGTGCCTTGTAGGAGGGTGTGGTCAGGGGGTGAGTTACTCGCTGCAGAATCCCTCGTCTTCGACTGCTCTCGTGGCCACAGTACTAAGACGGCTAGTCCAGTTCAGTTTCTGGTCGATGGTAACCCCCAGGATGCTGATAACGGCTGAACGATAGATCAAGAATCAAGTGAAATTTAAGGCATACCATTTTAAAATCAACTGTATGTGAAGCGCTTTGGCGCATTCTGAGATATGTTCTTGCCACTGTATAAATACAGCTCTTATCTTTTTATAAACGTTCTCTGCCACCCTCCCCACACAAAGGAAATAATAACATTTCCCAGAGGGGCAAAGATTTTTTAAAAAAGATGCAACTGCAGACATGAGAGGATGAGGAAGTTGAAGCCCACAGTGTTTACACATGTGACACAGGCTGTGCCTCATTGCAAATGGCTAACAGTGGGGTTTAGGTGTGAAAGCGAGAGGGGAGAACATGGGAATAGGTGCAGGGGGGAGATTCTTTCCTTTTTCTTTTGCGCCGGTTCCAATCTCCGGCTGGACCGTGAGCGGGGGCGATGCTGCTCTTACCCCAGCTGCCTGAAGACCTCCTCCTGCTCCTCTTCTCCTACTCCGACACCCAGGCCCTGGGCAGGCTGGCGCAGGTCTGCCGCAAATTCCACTCGCTGGTCGGCAGGGACACGCTGTGGCGGAGGATCGCCAAGGTCTCCCTCAACACCGGCATCACCCGGCTCGGCAGAGACGCGTAAGGAGACGGTTTGGCGCGAGCGGGGGGACGGGGGGGGGGTTTGAACCGGGCCGCGCGCGCGGACGCCGAGCGAGCTGCGGCCTACCTCAGCCCCGGGCTGGGCGCCGCCTCACTACCAATCTCCATGGTTACCAACCGCCGCCCGCCCGCCTCGAGCGCAAGAAAGATCTTTTTCCCCCGTCCACACTTTGCAAATCTCGACCTTTTTTAATCATTTAATTTCGCCGGTATTATGCACCTTTTCCAAAAAAAATGAGGCATTAATAATTCGTCAGCAATCCCGAGCTCAGACCCTTGTTTATTATTATTATTTTAAATCTGGCACTTGTTCCTGTAAAGTTTACTTTTATATCTTCTTTGAAAAAAAATATAGTCATTTTGAGTTTTGCGACGAAGGTGGTTGGCGAGATCGGCTTTCAGGTTGACGGGAGGATCCGAGGTGAGGAAGGGCGGGTTTGGGCAGGGGGCGGCGGATGCATTCGGCGTGGAGGAGTCAGATTAAAATAATAACTCAGCAACTCGTGCATTGAAAGAAAAAAGGGGGGTGATGATGGCGAGTGTCCACCTCGAATGGGAAATGGGGTGGGCGGGCGATGGCAAACTGACGGTCGCGGTTTGCTGGTCAAGTACGTTCGACAACAACAACAACTTATTTGTGTAGCGCCTTTAACTTAAATGAAACGTCCCAAAGCCCCTACAGGAGCATTTATTAAATACGATTTGACACCAAGGCGCCATTAGGTTTTCTGGCCAGAAGCTTGATGGAAGAGGTAGGTTCTGAGGATTGACTTGGAGGGGAGGGAGGGGATTCCAGAACTTGGGACCACGTCTAGGCAACACAAGGCACAGCCCCCCAAATCTATACAATCCCTACCGTGCAGACGGAGGCCATTCAGCCCATCGAGTCGACACCAACCCTAACAAGAGCACTCTACCTGAGCCCACTATACCCGTAGCCCCGTCACCCCACCTAACCTGCACCGTTGGACGCTAAGAGGCAACTTAGCATGGCCATTCGACTTAACCTGCACATCTGGTGGCTGACGTCCCTGGCTCTTTCACGTGCGGGAAGTGTGTCCAGCTGCAGCTCTTGTTAGACTGCATGACGGCTCTGGAGCTGCGGATGGACTCACTTTGGAGCATCCGCGATGCTGAGGAGGTCGTGGATAGCACGTTTAGCGAATTGGTCACACCACAGATTGGGATTGCTGCGGGAGAAAGGGAATGGGTGACCAAAAGGCAGAGAAAAAGCAGGAAGGCAGTGCAGGTGTCTCCTGCGGTCATCTCCCTCCAAAACTTGGATACTGTTGGGGGAGATGGTTCACCAGGGGAAGGCAGAAGTAGCCAGGTTCATGGCACCGTGGCTGGCTGCTGTACAGAAGGGCGGGAACAAGAGTGGAAGGGCTATAGTCTTAGGGGATTCAATTGTAAGGGGAGAAGATAGGTGGTCCTGTGGTCGAAAACGTATCTCCCGAATGGTATGTTGCCTCCCAGGTGCACGGGTCAGGTCTCAGATTGGCTGCAGAATATTTTGAAGCGGGAGGGTGAACAGCCAGTTGTCGTGGTGCATATAGGCACCAATGATATAGGTAAAAATGGGATGAGGTCCGACAAGCAGAATTTAGGGAATTAGGAGCCAAGTTTAAAAGGTCGGACCTCCGAGGTAGTAATCTCAGGATTGCTACCAGTGCCACGTGGTAGTCAGAGTAGAAATGAAAGAATAGGCAGGGTGAATGCGTGGCTTGAGAGATGGTGCAGGAGGGAGGGGTTCAGATTTTTGGGACATTGGGACCGGTTCTGGGGGAGGTGGGACTACTACAAATTGGACGGTCTACACCTGGGCCGGACTGGAACCAATGTCCTTGGGGGTGCTTTTGCTAATGCTGTTGGGGAGGGTTTAAACTAATGTGGCAGGGGAATGGGAACCAAATGAGGAGGTTAGTGGACAGTTGAGGAGGTAGTAACTAAAGCCTGTAAGGAACTAGATCATGAAGTCAGCGTGACTAAGGGGAAGAGTAGGCAGGGAGCAGATGATGAATGCAAATGGACAGATGGTCTGAGGTGCATTTGTTTTAATGCAAGAAGTGTAGTAGATAAGGCAGATGAACTTAGGGCTTCGATTAGCACCTGGGAGTATGATGTTATTGCTATTACTGAGACTTGGTTGAGGGAAGGGCATGGTTGGCAACTAAATATCCCAGGATATCAATGCTTCAGGCGGGATAGTGAGGGAGGTAAAAGAGGTGGAGAAGTTGTCAGAGAGGATGTCACAGCTGTGCTGAAGAAGGGCCCTATGGAGGACTCGAGCAGTGAGGCGATATGGGCACAGCTCAGAAATAGGAAGGGTGCGATAACAATGTTGGGGCTGTACTACAGACCTCCCAACAGCGAACGTGAGATAGAGGTACAAATATGCAAACAGATTATGGAAAGATATAGGAGCAACAGGGTGATGGTGATAGGAGATTTTAATTTTCCCAACACTGACAGGGATATACTTAGTGTCAGAGGTCTAGATGGAGCAGAATTTGTGAGGAGCATCCAGGAGGGTTTTCTAGAGCAGTATGTAAATAGTCCATCTCGGGAAGGGGCCATACTGGACCTGGTATTGGGGAATGAGCCCGGCCAGGTGGTTGAAGTTTCAGTAGGGGATTACTTTGGGAATAGTGATCACAATTCCATAAGTTTTAGAATACTCATGGACAAAGACAAGAGTGGTCCTAAAGGAAGAGTGCTAAATTGGGGAAAGGCCAACTATACCAAAATGCGGCAGGAGCTGGGGAATGTGGATCGGGAGCAGCTGTTTGAAGGTAAATCCACATTGTGGGTGGCTTTTAAAGAGAGGTTGATTAGAGTGCAGGACAGACATGTCCCTGTGAAAATAAGGGATAGAAATGGCAAGATTAGGGAACCATGGATGACAGGTGAAATAGTGAGACTAGCTAAGAGGAAAAAGGAAGCGTACATAATGTCTAGGTGACTGAAGACAGACAAAGCTTTGGAAGAATATCGGGAATATAGGACCAATCTGAAACGGGGAATCAAGAGGGCTAAAAGGGGTCATGAAATATCTTTAGCAAACAGGGTTAAGGAAAATCCCAAAGCCTTTTATTCATATGGAGCAAGAGGGTAACTGAAGAAAAGGCTGGCCCACTCAAGGACAAAGGAGGAAAGTTATGTGTGGAGTCAGAGAAAATGGGTGAGATTCTTAACGAGTACTTTGCATTGGTATTCACCGAGGAGAGGGACATGACGGATGTTGAGGTTGGGGATAGATGTTTGATTACTCTAGGTCAAGTCGGCATAAGGAGGGAGGATGTGTTGGGTATTCTAAAAGGCATTAAGGTGGACAAGTCCCCAGGTCCGGATGGGGTCTATCCCAGGGAAGTGAGAGAGGAAATAGCTGGGGCCTTAACAGATATCTTTGCAGCATCCTTGAACATGGGTGAAGTACCGGAGGACTGGAGAATTGCTAATGTTGTCCCCATTGTTTAAGAAGGGTAGCAGGGATAATCCAGGTAATTGTAGACCGGTGAGCCTGACGTCAGTGGTAGGGAGGCTGATGGAGAAGATACTGAGGGATAGGATCTATTCCCATAAGGAAGAAAATGGGCTTATCAGTGATAGGCAACATGGTTTTGTGCAGGGAAGGTCATGTCTTACCAACTTTTTAAAAATATATTTTTTTATTCTCCTTTTTCACATTTTCTCCCGAATTTACACCCACCAACAATAAACAATCAGCAACAAATATGTAAATCCCCATAACAATAACAACGATCCCATCCTCCCACCAACCCCCAAACATCACCCCGCTTGTTTACATAAACAAATGACTAAAAGAAATCAGGGATTACCCATAGTCACTCTTAATACCCAAACACACAGACCCCCCTCCCCCCAATCCTCCCACCCATTCCCTCCAACTAATGTTCAATGTTATCCAGTTCTTGAAAGTGGATAATGAATAACGCCCATGACTTGTAGAACCCCTCCGTCCTACCCCTCAGTTCAAACTTAACCTTCTCAAGGGTCAAGTATTCCAACAGGTCCCCCCGCCACGCCAGGGCACAGGGTGGAGAGGCTGCTCTCCATCCCAGCAGGATTCGCCTACGGGCGATCAACGAGGCGAAGGCTACGATATCTGCCTCCGCACCCGTTTCCAACCCTGGCTAGTCCGACACCCTGAATATGGCCTCCCGGGGACCGGGGTCGAGTTTCACGTGCACCACCTTGGAAATTACCCTAAAAACCTCCTTCCAGTACTCCTCTAGCTTTGGACAGGGTCAAAACATATGAACGTGATTAGCAGGGCCCCACAACGCTCACACACATCTTCTACTCCTTCAAAGAATCGGCTCATCCTCGCCCTCGTGAGGTGTGCTCTGTATACCACCTTCAGCTGTATCAGCCCCAACCTCACACATGAGGTGGAGGCATTTACTCTCCGGAACACCTCACACCAGACCCCCCTCTCTATAACCTCTCCCAACTCTTCCTCGCACTTTGCTTTGATCCCTTCCTTATGCCTTATCCTCTTCCAAAATAGCTCCGTACACCGCTGACACTACCCCCTTCTCCAGTCCCCTTGTTGTCAGCACCTCATCCAGCAATGTGGAGGCCGGTTCCTCTGGGAAGCTCTATCTCCTTCCTAGCAAAATCTCGAATCTGCATGTATCTAAACATTTCTCCCTGCTCCAGCCAATACTTCGCTTCCAGCTCCCTCAATCCTGCAAACCGACCCCTAAGAAACAAATCTTTTAGCGTCTTAATCCCCTTCTCTTCCCGTTTCAGAAAACTTCCATCCCACCTTTCTGGCTCAAATCTGTGGTTCCCCCGAATCGGCATTTCCTTTGACCCTGCCCCCAACCTGAAGTGTTGGCGAAACTGCCTCCAGGTTTTCAATGAAGCTATTATTACCGGACTCCCTGAGTATTTCCCTGGAGCTATCTGGAGCGGCGCTGTTGCTAGTGTTTTCAGTCCCGTCCCCCTGCACAAACTCTCCTCCATTCTGACCCACTGGGAATCAACCCCTCTGACCCAGCTCCGCACCTTCTCCACATTCGCTGCCCAGTAGTAATACATCTGGTTTGGAAGACCCAAACCCCCTGCCTGCCTTCCCCTCTGTAGCAGCACCTTTCTAACTCTGGCCACCTTCCCTCCCCATATGAATGAAGTAATCCTTCCCTCAATCTCCCTGAAAAATGCCTTTGGCAGGAAAATCGGTAGCATTGAAAAATAAGAAGAAATCGCGGCAACACGTTCATTTTAACCGCCTGTACCCAACCCGCCAATGACAGAGGGAGACCATCCCACCTTGCCAGATCGGCTTTCACACTCCCCACCAAACTAGTGATGTTGTACCTGCGAAGCCTCCCCCACTCCCGGGCAGCCTGCACCCCCAGATACCTAAAGTGAGTCCCCGCCCTACCGAATGGCAGCCCCCGACCCCTGCCCCCACCTCCGGCCGAGACACCACAAAATACTCACTCTTGTCCAGGTTCAGCTTGTACTCTGAGAAAGACCCAAATACTCTCACTAGCTCCAATATTCCCCCTATCGACACACTCGGTTCTGACACGTACAGCAGCAAGTCGTCAGCATATAAGGACACCCTATGCTCTATCACCCCCCCCCCCCCCCCCCCCCCCCCCCCCACCCCCAGCACTATTCCTTTCCATGCTCCCGAACATCTTAATGTGATGGCCACCGGTTCAATCGCAAGTGCAAACAGCAGGGGGGACATAGGACATCCCTGCCTCGTCCCACAGTGGAGAGAAAAGTATCTCGAGCTGATGTTGTTTGTGCGGACACTTGCCTTAAGCTCCTTATATAATAGCTTTACCCAGTTCACAAATCTTGGTCCAATCCCAAACCACTCCAGAACTGCAATCAAGTACCCCATTCTATGTCTTACCAACTTAATAGAATTCTTTGAGGAAGTGACATAGTTGATTGATGAGAGAAGGGTTGTAGATGTCAAATACATGGACTTCAGTAAGGCATTTGATAAGGTTCCCCATGGTAGGCTGATGGGGTCCAGGGTGTACTGGCTAGATGGATAAAGAACTGGCTGGGCAACAGGAGACAGAGAATAGTAATGGAAGGGAGTTTCTCAAAATGGAGAACTGTGACCAGTGGTGTGTGCAGAGGAGATTCACGAGGTTAATCCCAGAGCTGAAGGGGTTGGATTACGAGGAGAGGTTGAGTAGACTGGGACTGTACTCGTTGGAATTTAGAAGGATGAGGGGGGATCTTATCGAAACATTTAAAATTATGAAGGGAATAGATAGGATAGATGCGGGCAGGTTGTTTCCACTGGCGGGCGAAAGCAGAACTAGGGGGCATAGGCTCAAAATAAGGGGAAGTAGATTTAGGACTGAGTTTAGGAGGAACTTCTTCATCCAAAGGGTTGTGAATCTATGGAATTCCTTGCCCAGTGAAGCAGTTGAGGCTCTTTCATTAAATGTTTTTAAGGTAAAGATAGATAGTTTTTTGAAGAAAAAAGGGATTAAGGGTTATGGTGTTCGGGCCGGAAAGTGGAGCTGAGTCCACAAAAGATCAGCCATGATCTCATTGAATGGCGGAGCAGGCTCGAGGGGCCAGATGGCCTACTCCTGCTCCTAGTTCTTATGATCCGTGCTGGGACCACTGTTGTTTATGATATACATAAATGATCTGGAGGAAGGTATAGGTGGTCTGATTAGCAAGTTTGCAGATTACACTAAGATTGGTGGAGTAGCAGATAGTGAAGGGGACTGTCAGAGAATACTTCGATTGGTGAGTTGGGCGGAGAAATGGCAGATGGAGTTCAATCCGGGCAAATGCGAGGTGATGCATTTTGGAAGATCCAATTCAAGAGCGAACTATACGGTAAATAAAAAAGCCCTGGGGAAAATTGATGTACAGAGAGATCTGGGTGTTCAGGTCCATTGTACCCTGAAGGTGGCGGCACAGGTCGATAGCGTGGTCAAGAAGGCATACGGCATGCTTTCCTTAATCGGAAGGGGTATTGAGTACAAGCGTTGGCAGGTCATGTTACAGTTGTATAAGACTTTGGTTTGGCCACATTTGGAATACTGCGTACAGTTCTGGTCCCCACATTACCAAAAGGATGTAGATGCTTTGGAGAAGGTGCAGAGGAGGTTCACCAGGATGTTGCCTGGTATGGAGGGTGCTAGCTATGAAGAGAGCTTGAGTAGATTAGGATTATTTTCATCAGAAAGATGGAGGTTGAGGGGGGGGGATCTCATTGAGGTCTACAAAATCATGAGAGGTACAGACAGGGTGGATAGCAAGAAGCTTTTTCCCCAGAGTGGGGGAACTCAATTACTGGGGGTCACGAGTTCAAGGTGAGAGGGGAAAATTTTACGGGAGATATGCGTGGAAAGTTCTTTACGCAGAGGGTGGTGGGTGCTTGGAATGCATTGCCGGCGGAGGTGGTAGAGGCGGGCACAATAGCATCATTTAAGATGTATCTAGCCAGATACATGAATGGGCAGGGAGCAGAGGGATACAGATCCCTCTATTAGGGGCTGTTTAGCACACTGGGCTAAATCGCTGGCTTTGAAAGCAGACCAAGGCAGGCCAGCAGCACGGTTCGATTCCCATAACAGCCTCCCGAACAGGCGCCAGAATGTGGCGACTAGGGGCTTTTCACAGTAACTTCATTGAAGCCTACTCGTGACAATAAGCGATTTTCATATTTTTTTCATATTTCATCCTTCGAAAATAGGCGACAGTTTTAGATAGAGGATCTGGATCGGCGCAGGCTTGGAGGGCCGAAGGGCCTGTTCCTGTGCTGTAATTTTTCTTTGTTCTTTATCTTTCGACGGTGGAAGGAAACCGGAGCACCCGGAGGAAGCCCTTGCAAACATGGGGAGAATGTGCAAACAGTCAGACTCGATGGGCCGAGTGGCGACTAGGGGCTTTTCACAGTAACTTCATTGAACTTTCTTGTGACAATAAGCGATTATTATTATTATTATTATTATTCTGCTCCTATGTCTTATGGTCACCCAAGACCAGAATTGAAGCTGGGTCCCTGGTGTTGTGAAGCAGCAGCGCTAAAAGGGGAGCTTTTAAAATTGGTAATGCGTGAGTGGCCAGAATTAGAGGAGCGCAGATGTCTTGGAGGGTTGTGGGTTGGAGGGGATTACAAAGATAAGCAGGGAAAAGGCATTTGAGAATGTTAAGGTCGACATGTTGCCTAACAGGGAGCTAGTGTAGGAGAGTGAGTACCGTGGCGATATGGGGGCACGGTGTGAGTAAGAACATGGGCAGCAGAGTTTTGGCTTACCTTAATTTTGTGGAGGATAGAGTGTGGGAAACCCACATTGACAGCCAACAGGAGAGGCAAGAAGACAAGTTGGAAGATCAGCAGTTTAGTACGAATAGGGTTGAGAGGCAGCAGGTGGGTCATGTGGACAAGGTGAGCTTGGAGGGGGCAGCACAGTAGCATTGTGGATAGCACAATCGCTTCACAGCTCCAGGGTCCCAGGTTCGATTCTGGCTTGGGTCACTCTGTGCGGAGTCTGCACATCCTCTCCGTGTGTGCGTGGGTTTCCTCCGGGTGCTCTGGTTTCCTCCCACAGTCCAAAGATGTGCAGGTTAGGTGGATTGACCATGACAAATTGCCCTTAGTGTTCAAAATTGCCCTTAGTGTTGGGTGGGGTTGCTGGGTTATGGGGATGGGGTGCAGGTGTTGACCTTGGGTAGGGTGCTCTTTCCAAGAGCCAGTGCAGACTCGATGGGCCGAATGGCCTTCTGCACTGTAAATTCTATGAAAATAAGAAACCCGCAAAGGAAACAATTTCCTGGTCAGTCTTAAACAGCTCTGCCTTTTAAAAAGAATTATGGGTGAGATTCTCAAGCCTGCCTTGCAGCATGTTACTTGGCGGCACTCCATTGGCTGGCAGTGGGATTTTCTGGTCCCCTGCTGTCAATGGGATTTCCCATTGAATCCAGCCCACACCGCCGGGAAACCAGCGGCAGGAGTATGCATTTGGTAGTATCAGAAGATCCCGCTGGAAGATCTCGCCCTATATTATTTACTTTAAAATGTTTTGAATAATTCAATTTGACCTCTCTGGAAGGTACATTTGTTTTATTTTGACCTTTCTGAGCCACTTGCCCTATTTGAGGTGAGACTCACTGACTGGCAGGGAATGGCTCCTTTGTCTAGATGTTGCGAGACTGGACACCACAATCTATACCCAACTGGCTAGGTGTTTTTCTCTGTACCCTTACTTGCTGGAAGTACAAGTCAAATAAGACTCCACATTGTTCCTTTCTGAGTCAGAGAGATTGTATTGACGGTCACCATGTGGTTTAAAAGGTGCTTGCAGTCTTTTTGGGGAGACTTAACTTTTTGTGGCAAACTTTTTTAAAAATTCCAATTAAGGGGCAATTTTACGTGGCCAATCCACCTACCCTGCACATTTTTGGGTTGTGGGGTGAGACCCATGCACACATGAGGAGAATGTGCAAACTCCAGACGGGACAGTGACCCAGAGCCAGGATCAAACCCGGATCCTTGCTGCCATGAGGCAGCAGTGCTAACCACTGTGCCACCATACCACCCACGTCTGTGGCAAACGTAGTGAAAGGTTCTTGTATAAATGCAGCAAATTCTTAAAAATAATAACTCACCTGATGAAGGAGCTACGCTCCGAAAGCTAGTGATTCCAAACAAACCTGTTGGACTTTAACCTGGTGTTGTAAGACTTCTTACTGTGCTCACTCCAATCCAACACCGGCATCTCAACATCTTAAAAATAATGGGGAGGCTAAAGACAAAATGCCATTTGTAGGAATCAAACAGTTGAACAATGTAAATCGACCAGCATGTTTTGGAGATCTGCAATTCATGACCACCTGAACTTGCCACCAATTTATGCATTGATAGTGCATGCATCGTTAACAGGCTTATACTTCTGCAGTAAAACCCAACCCAATTTAAGAACTAATCTGACCTACGTGGTTTACATCAGTTTGCAATAAATCTTGCTTGTTTTGCCTGTAATTCTAACTTTTTAAAAAGAAATTTAGTGTACCCAATTCATTTTATTTCCAATTAAGGGGCAATTTAATGTGGCCAATCCACCTCGCCTGCACATTTTTGGGTTGTGGGGGCGAAACCCACGCAAACATGGGGAGAATGTGCAAACTCCATAAGGACAGTGGCCCAGAGCCGGATCGAACCTGGGACTCGGCACCGTGAGGCTGCAGGGCTAACCCACTGCGCCACCGTGCTGCCCCTTGTAATTCTAACTTTTAACATTACCCCAGCACGATAATTCAGTTTTTGTAAAATTCAAACCAGATATCTAAAATCTGATTGATTTATTTTCTCTCAGTTTCTTCCCTGCCTTATGTATCAGTGTGATTCATTTACCAGCACCCTTGCCTCTGAGTTCTCTGGTTGAGAGTTGAGCTCTATGATAAGAGCAGATAATCTGGGCTGACATTTGTTGCAGCACCGGAGGAGTGGACATCGTCAGCAAGGCCATTTTTTGGTGAGGTTATAGATTAGGTTCATGTAAAAAAAAAAAATCCTTGACATTATTTGAAGACAAGCTTGGTGTTGACTGGCCACAAAGAAAAACAAATTAATTGGGCCATTCATTTCTTTGCTATTGTGGGATCTTGCTGTGCTCAAAATGGGTGTTTTAAAAGGTGACTGTACTTCAGAATGATTCATTGTACACGGAGTGCTTTGAAATGTTTTTCAGAGACCTGACGAGATGCTACGAAAGTGCGTAGTCTTCCTTTAGTTAAAGAAACGAGTGAGATCTCCAGTCTGCTACCCAGCTCAGGATTAAAGATGGGAGCGCAGCACAGAGAGACTTGCTGTTCTGAGATGGGACATGACGTTTAGGTTACAGCTCCTGATGTGTCTAATTTTTAGCTTGCTAGTATTGGGATATCCAACCTTTTGCTCTTCGTGGACTGCATAGTTTTGTACAATGTTATTTTGGAGGGCCATATATAGAAGTTTAAACCCATGTTCCCATTAATTTACTTATACCTCAGATTGATCTTGATTAGCTCTAGGTTATGTTCTGATTTAGGATTTATTGACCAATGAGGACGATATCTCCAAACCTGCAGCACCACAAAATTCAAACAAACTGGCAAGTAATTTATGTAAATCTAAATAACACTGATTTGCATAAGGCCTCGAGAGTTAGGTAAGCAATGCTTGGGCCTCTGAAATGGACTAATCTCAGACCTTGTATCATAGGTGGTAAAGCTCAGGAGTAATGTGGGACATCAGTTATACTCCATGAGCTGTCATAACATATTCTGTTCATACCTCATGTTAAATATTAACCTGGTGAAGTTAATCCAGTAAAGAAGTAATAGAGCTGGGTTTAATGGTGCTATATGTTCTCTGTGGTTTGGTGGCAATGTTGGAAGAAGGGAGGGTGCTGAATGACATGTTGCAATGTTCCAGTAACTAGAACTTGGTGCAGCATTGTATTCAGAAAATAGCAGATGGTTCTCTCTAATAAAAACGGTGACTTGATACAGGTGCCAGCTGCTGGTACCTCAGTTTAGTGTCCACTCTTTGGCTGTGAGCTTTGATGATTAGCGTTAATGGTCTATTTCATTGTTATGGAGGTTTGCACCTTGCCCTGTCCAATACCTGAGTTGCCAATTGAACTGAACTGAGCTGTGTGGAGTACGTGGGTCCAAAGATTGGATTCCTAGTTGGTGCTTATTTCACTACTCTCCGCTGGGGCAGGCCTTTGGTCACTAGGCTAGGGAACAGGCAGATTAGATGTTTTTTATTTTCCTGATCGCTTCCCTTTGGAGTGTCAGCAGAGCATACTCACGTCCTTGGGTGATTTCAGATCAGGGTTATTTTATCATTCGTGGGAACCCATTTGGAATGAATATCTTTTACTGCCAATGCAAAAAGAATCATCAATCAGGAGCAGCAAGCTTCACTCTGCTGGTGAAGTTAAACTGTTTAATTCGAGAGAAAAATTGTCAAGCTTCTATGAAGCTCCTGTAAAGGAGAAAAGGATTTGATACCAGGACCAGTTTAGCTTTCTGGCGTGTCAGCAACTAGCTGAAGGGCCTGTCACACCATGCAGCAATAGGACTGTATTGACACATATTTGACGTTTCCATTGTGTTGGTCCTTGAGAACATTTGGCCTGGGTAATGCAGCCCCCTTGCATTGTATTGGATCTTATGTGTGAACGCGGTCTGATTCTGGGTGAGATCTCAGTTATCCTGATAACTGGGGTTATTCTAACGTACGCTTCAGTGCTGAGTCGTACACTGTGAGAAGTCCCTGGTTTCAATCTCAGGCCTATGCGGAGTTAATTAATAGATTATGCTTCAACACTCCTAGAATGTTTACAGTACAGGAGGAGGCCATTCGGCTCTTGGATAGAGCTAGCTAATTAATCCACTACCCTGCTTTTTCCCTGCAGCTCTACAGTTTATTTTTCCCTTTTCAAGTATGCAATGTATCTGATTCTGTATTTTTAAAAATAAATTTAGAGTACCCAATTCATTTTTTCCAATTAAGGGGCAATTTAGTGTGGCCAATCCACCAACCCTGCACATCTTTGGGTTGTGGGGGCGAAACCCACGCAAACACGGGAGAATGTGCAAACTCCACACGGACAGTGACCCAGAGCTGGGATCGAACCTAGGACCTGAGCGTGTGAGGCAGCAATGCTGATTCCATCTTGAATGTTACAATTGGACCTACTTTCATTGCCATTTTAGACAATGCATTTGAGATCATCATAACTTACTGCGTAACAGAATGTCTCTTCATCTCCCTCTGGTTCTTGCCAATTATCTTAAACCTGTTTCCTCTGGTATTTGACCCACCAGTTCCTCTTCACTTATCCTATCAAAACTCATAATTTTGAACACTTCCATTAAATCAACTCTTGACCTTCTCTGCATTAAGGAGAACAATCCTGCCTTCTCTAGTTTCTCCATTAAGTGAAGTCTATCCTCCTGGTACCATTCTGCTAAATCTGCACTCACCCCTATGAGTGAGTAAGGGAAAATCAGACAGGGGTCTCACTCCTGCTAGTAGGTCAATGAGCGTCCCCTGCTGGAAAACAGTTTAGGTTGGGCAAGGGAAGGATTGGGCTCAGCTGTGTTGGTTTTCACAGCTGAAGAGCCTGATGATACTCAACTATCTGGTCTCCCACGTATGGCTACTTTAGTGGGCAGGAGAAATAGTTTTCCAGTTATTGAGGAAAGTAAACCATCACCTTTAAGAGAAGACCGTAAAAAGGAGGAAAAATTTAGAGATCATAGATTTTGGGAATCAATTGTTAATTCACAAAATTGCTTTGCCTTTCAACAAACAAGCCCTAATTGTGTCCCCTTTCCCAACCTAAATCAGCAGACCCTGAGAAAGCAAATGATTTTCTCGTCTGGCTTTGATGATCACAAGAGCAAAGACGTGGAGTGGGTGACTATAAGTCAGATGTTTAGGAATGCAATCACGCTTTTTAAAAAAAGTCAAAAGATATACAGGGCTTGGGGCAGATGGAAGGCGTAGGGAGAGAGAGAGAGAGAAAGGAGAACGGCCTGAGGCTATAGCAAGGGGATGGGAAAATTGAGCACCGGGGCAGTTGTGTGTGTGAAGCGGCCACTGTAACGTGTGTAACAGCTACGTGAGATGCTTATTTACAGCCTGAATCATTTTGAAGTGGCCTCAGGGAACAATGGCTTGAAACAAAAGCTTGTGGGAATGTGGCTCAAAGTAGAATTTGAGGTCGGGGTGGGGGTGGGGGTGGGGTGGGGGGTGGAAGCAGTGGAGGTAAGAAGCATTGAACTGTTTTATTGAATTGTAAGGTGTATGCTACAATATTGCCAAATTCCAGCCAAATGTCACTGAGTTCCCCCCTCGAAGTAAAAACCCCTTTTTACTATAAATCCTATTAATACGAATGTCTAACTTAAGAAGTAAAACTGTAGTTGCTGATTTTCTGGGTGGATTATTTAAATTGCTCCCCATTCCATGCTACGCAGTGTTGTGATTTAAAAAAATTATTTGTTCATTGGATGTGAGCATCACTAATTGGTGTTGAGAAGGTCGTGGTGAGCCGCTTTCTTGAACTACTGCAGTTGATGAGTGAAACAGCACAGCAAGCCGGAAGGCAGTTTTGAGTCAACCACATTGCTGAAGATCTAGAGTCACATTTCGGCCAGATTGGGTAAAGAAAGCAGATTTCCTTTCCTCAAGGGCATGAGTGAATCAGATACGTTTTTACAACAATCCGGTCGTTTCATGATCATTATTAATAATCTTTATTAATATCACAAGTTGCTGTGAAAAGTCCCTAGACACCACACTCCGCCACCTGTTCAGGTACATGAGGGAGAATTCAGAATGCCCAATTCACCTAACTGCACGTCTTTCATGACGTGTGGGAGCAAACTGGAGCACTTTAGCATTTTATTCCAGTTTATTAATTACATTTAAATTCCCCCAGCTGCCATGGTGGGATTTGAACCCATGTGTCTGAAGCATTAGGCCTCTGGATTACTAATCCAGTAACTTTACCACTATGCTACTAGCGCCATACTTAAACTTTCTGGAACTGAGTCACATTCGTTTCCTTACCTGAAAGTATTGTCACCCAATTTTAAGTTAATTTTAAGTGGGGTACTGCACAGCAGTTCTCCACATCCCTGGAGTAGTGATGGGGCAAAACAAATCCAGAGGCTTCTGATTCTGTTTGATGATCAGCTGGATTGCGAAGACCCATGTGGTTGAATGCCCCATTGGCACTCAATGCTCAGCCTTGCACGATTTAAGGTACAGTTACTTGAATACTGTGTTGACCCATTGAGCAGTGTTTTAAAATAGGAATGCGGCGAGGATTGAAATGGAAACTCGGGATCAGGAGGATGCATTCAGTCCCTTGATCCCTTCTACCATTCAGTTAGATCATGGGTGATCTGAACCTTTTTAAAACATAATTTAGAGTACCCAATTGTTTATTTTTTTAGCAATTTAGCGTCGCCAATCCACCTACGCTGCACATCTTTTGGGTTGTGGGGGTGAAGCCCACGCAGACACGAGGAGAATGTGCAAACTCCACACAGACAATGACCCAGGGCTGGGATTCAAACCTGGGTCCTCAGCGCCGCATTCCCAGTGCTAACCACTGTGCCACCGTGCTGCCCTGCACCTCCTTAACCTCATCTACCCACCTTGTTTCCACAACCCTAAAACCCTTACCCAACAAAAATAGATTGGTTGAGTTTGCGCGAAGTCATATTCGACTCAAAATGTTAACTCTATTTCTTTCTCTGCAGATGCTGCCAGAACTGCTTAGCTTTTCCAGCAGTTTGTTTTAATTTCAGAATAACAGCATCCACAGCATTTTGCTTTTGTATTAAAAAAGTATGAATTTCAGTTGTGAGATTTTCAGTTGACTCAGTGGCACTGGTATTTTTGGGGGGAGAATGTCCAGATTCCTACAGTCTTTTTAGCACACTGGGCTAAATCGCTGGCTTTTAAAGCAGACCAAGGCAGGCCAGCAGCACGGTTCAATTCCCGTACTGGCCTCCCCGAACAGGCGCCGGAATGTGGCGACTAGGGGCTTTTCACAGTAACTTCATTTGAAGCCTACTTGTGACAATAAGCGATTTTCATTTCATTTCATTTCATTTTTTGTGTGAAGAAATGCTTCTTGGCATCACCCCTGAACAACCCAGCTCTAATTTTATGGTTCTACCCCCATGTTTTGGATTCACCCCACCAGAGGAAATAGTTTCTCTCTACCTACCCTATCAAATCCTTTAATCATATAATCCGAAACATCTTAAAGTTATAAAAGATAAGTGTAGATTACAGTCAGCGTTTTGGATGTTGCAGTTTTGAAAATACGGGTTGTGCGCTTTTACATTTTAGTTTTCTCCCTTCCTCTCCTGAAGGCACAGGAGATGGGGGGGGGGGGGGGGGGGGGGGGTTCACACCTGTGGCTACTGGCCATACCCTACTAGCTTGCCCTGTTCCCAATTTTTGAGCAGAGATAGTTAGATCCCAATTTCAGTTTTGCTTGGATCCCCACATGCTTGTGTGCACATTTCAGTAGAGGTCATGGGTCTACGCACAGCTAATTTACCCCTCTTAGCCCAGTGGCGCTGAGGCCGATTGTGATACCCCTTTGGCCATCCTGACCAGTCTCCTTTGGCCAAGTTAAACACGACAGGTGCAAGTGTTTGTGGGAGGTTCGGAGAGGTGACTGAAAGTTTGGTGAAGGAGATGTGTTTTGATCAGGCTTTTATAGGTGGGGAGACAGGTGGAGATGTGGAAATTTTCTGTTTGGGTGAAAGGTTTTGCTACTAAATGTGGTAGTGGAGAGCCTTTCACGGTTCCCCCTCACTGAGTGTTCAATCAGATTGAACCAGATAATGTGCAACCGTGGAACTTTGTTCAGCTCTGAGATAAGACTCATATCTCATGTGTTATTTGTCATTAAGACTGTGTACTTTTACCTTCAGTAACATTGCCCAGCTCTGCCAAACTTCCAGCTATCTCAGTCCCACACTGATCTCTCACTCCACGTCCTTCTATCTGCTCTGCTTTGTCCTGTTTTTAAAAGCCTATTTGCTTAAGCCTGTGGTTACCTGTCTTGACTCTCTCACAAAGGTTTGCGAGTCATTTCTTTGCTTTCTGCGTCCCCAGCAAGGCCACAAACCTTGTACATGTCTTTGACCTCATTTCATACAACAGCGACGACAATTCATAAGTACTTCATTGGCTGTGAAAGAGGTTGTGAAAGGTTCCATAGAGATGTAAGACTTTCACTCTGTTTTTTCCCTTTTCACTCTCTTCTCTTTTCTCCAACATTCTCCATGCCAACTATCTTACTTCACCAACCATAAACTATGACTCATCTAAAAAACAGTGCCCTGATATGTGCAAAGTCTCACCCCTACATTACCCCAAAACATTGAAATTAAAACTGTTGTCCTCTGAAAATCCTTTCCTGGCCTCACAGCATCTGACCCCCACCCCCTCCATCTCCTGGCTCTTTCCAACCGTCTCCCACATGACATCCATTTTTGTGTCTTCTGGTTCTTGGACACTGGCTGGTGTATCTTATCCTCCCTCAGCTCTGCTATCAGTGGGAGCCTTCAGCTGTCTCAGCTCTGCCCTCAGGAACTCCCTCAATAAACTCTTCTGCTGCTTCTCTGTCGCATTAATAATTATCTTTGCCCAAAAGCTTTTGGCTATCTCTCTCTCTCTCTCTCTTTCATTCTCACTCCCTCGGTTCCTTTTCTCCTTTCGTGAAAGTGCACAAGTAAAACTTGAAGGTGATTGCCACAATACATAGAAGTGTTGAGGAGCAGTTTTATGTTCTAATCCTTCTTTGTGCTGGGTTCCATATTCATTTATATTTTTCGACAGAAACAAATAAAGTGCAGGTTAATTGCTTCCATTACTCTTGTTTTCACCTTGGAAGAAGCTGATTGCAGGACCTGAGCGGAGCGGGATCAGGTTGCCATCTGGTTGTCTCAGATTAGGATAGTGTCTGAAGCATGTTGATTCAAAAGGAAAAGGTCTTGGGTTTAAGTTCCATACCAGAGACTTGATCGCCAGATTGAGGTTGACACTCCAGTGCCAGAACTGAGGGGGTGCTGCTCTGTCAGAATTGCTGACTTTCAGAAGAGATGTTAAACTGAGTCCCGCTTTGCCCCCAGGTGTATATACTGTGATTCTTTGGCAGAACTTCTACAAAGAGCAGGGGAGTTCTGATGTCCTGTTGATATTTATCTGTCAAACTATGTTAACATTTAAAAAAAAAAAAATTATTTTTAAGAGTACCCAATTTCTTTTTCCAATTACGGGGCAATTTACTGTGGCCAATCTATGGTGCACATCTTTGGGTTGGGGGGGGGGGGGTTGAGACCCACGCAGAAAGGAGGAGTATGTGCAAACTCCACACAGACAGTGACCCGGGGCCAGGATCGAATCCGGGTCCTCGGCGCCGTGAGGCAGCAGTGCTAACCACTGCACCACTGTACCGCCCCCAAACTCAAACATAAAACGGATGCTCTGCTCATTATCACATTGCTGTTTGTGGTATCTTGCGGTGCACAAATTGTGTCATATTTCCGACATTACAACATAACTACTGGTTAGCACCGTGCCCTCACAGTGCCATGGGTCCCAGGTTCGATTCCCGGCTTGGGTCACTGTCTGTGCGAAGTCTGCACGTTCTCCCCGTGTCTGCGTGGGTTTCCTCCAGGTGCTCAGGTTTCCTCCCACAAGTCCCGAAAGATGTGCTGTTATGTAATTTGGACATTCTGGATTCTCTCTCTGTGTACCCGAACAGGCGCCGGAATGTGGCGACTAGGGGCTTTTCACAGTAACTTCATTGCAGTGTTAATGTAAGCCTATTTGTGACAATAAAGATTATTAAATTAGCTGTAAGTGCTTTGGGACATTATGGGATCATGGGAAACACTAGAGATGCAAGTTTCTTTCTTAAAACCACATCCCAACTTCAGCAATAATAAATTTCAGTTGACCATGAAAGTCAAACTGGAGTTTGAGTAAATCCTCAATGGATTCTTGACAGCATGTGACCAGCTTCAACATCGACTCTCACTTAAGTGGACCGTCAAAAGCAAGGATTTAAAAAAAAAAAATTTAGAGTACCCAATAAATTTTTTCCAATTAAGGGACAATTTAGCGTCGCCAATCCACCTACGCTGCACATCTTTGGGTTGTGGGGGCAAAACCCACGCAAACACGGGGAGAATGTGCAAACTCCACACGGACAGTGACCCAGAGCTGGGATCGAACCTGGGACCTCGGCGCTGTGAGGCTGCAGGGCTAACCCACTGTGCCACCGTGCTGCCCTTCTCTGCTATTTTTAGAGCGATTTTCTGAAATCTGCTAATTTGCTGCGAGGAGCAACTGGTGTTGGTGTGTTGGGAGATGAAAAGAAGCATCTGATGGAGCTTGAAAATGTAAAGATTTATAAAGGAAGAGAGGCAGAAGAGCAGTGAGATGTGTGAAATGTGACAGCGAGGTAGTTTGTCCTTCGAGGGGATGGGGCTTCTGCTCATCCAACCCCACTGGTTGATTTACAGTCTGCTGTGTGTGTGTGTTGGTGAACATATGTGTCTCACATTTGTTTTTAGAGAACAGCAAATGGTAACTGCTTAAAATAAGCGAGCTGCCAGCTGACCTTTGCATTTTGACCTAAATAGGTGTTTTATATTGCATTGGAAGGCCTTGGATAACTTGTACATTTTTCTTTCAGCCTTCTCTTTTCTGTCTAAAGGGATTGGGACAAGCTTTTAGTACTGTAGGCGTACTGTCCGTATCTCCTCCCGAGGGACCATGTCTCATGAGGGAGCATGTGAGGGAGCTGTGACCCGTATCAAAGGAAGGATGTGCTGGCTTTAGAGAGTGCCTGGAGAATGTCCACAAGAATGATCCCCAGAATTAAGGACTTGTCATGAGGAGGAGTTGAGGACTCTGGGTTTGTACTCGAAGGATGAGGATGGGGAATCTCTTTGAAACCTACAGAATACTGAGAGTCCTAGATAGAGTGAATGTGGAGAGGCTGTTTCCACCAGTAGGAGAAACTAGAACCTCAGGCTGAAAGGACGATCCTTTAAGGCACAGATGAGGAATTCCTTCAGCCAGAGGCTGGTGAACCTGTGGAACACTTTGCCGCAGAAGGCTGTGGAGGCAAAGTCACTGAGTGTCTTCAAGGCTGAGATAGATAGATTGTTGAATATAATAATAATCTTTATTGTCACAAATAGGCTTACATTAACACTGCAATGAAGTTACTGTGAAAAGCCCCTAGTCGCCACATTCCCGGCGCCTGTTCGGGTACACGGGGAGAATCCAGAATGTCCAAATGACCTAACAGCACGTCTTTCGGGACTAGTGGGAGGAAACCAGAGCACCCGGAGGAATCCCACGCAGACACAGGGAGAACGTGCAGACTCCGCACAGACAGTGACCCAAACCGGGAATCGAACCTGGGACCCTGGCACTGTGAAGCAACAGTGCTAACCACTGTGCTACTGCGCCGCCAATAAGGGAACCAGGGGTTATGGGGAGAAGGCAGGAGATTGGGGATGAGAAACATATCAGTCATGATTGAATGGCGGAGCAGACTCGATGGGCCAAATGGCCTAATTCTGCTCCTATATCTTTTTTAAAATTTTGTTTATAAATTTAGTGTAGCCAAATTAATTTTTTCCAATTAAGGGGCAATTTAACGTGGCCGATCTACCTAGCCTGCACATCTTTGGGTTGTGGGGGTGAAACCCACGGAGACACGGGGAGAATGTGTAAACTCCATATGGACAGTGACCCAAAGTCGAGATCGAAACTGGGACCTTGGCGCCTTGAGGTTGCAGTGCTGCCCACTGTGCCACCGTGCTGCCCTCAGAATCCTAATTTTAACTGAAAGCAGCACGATGATGGATTGAAGCCGGAGTCAATCTGATCATTATGCCCATGCAGCTCCAGATACTAACTCTCAGCAAATAATTGAACTTTTATTTTCATCCAAATAGCTTGGCAAATAGCAGGGTGGCACGGTGGCGCAGTGGTTAGCACTGCTGACTACAGCGTTGAGGACCCAGGGTCGATCCTGGTCCTGGTTCACTGTCTGTGTGGAGTTTGCACATTCTCCCTGTGTCTGCATGGTTTTCACCCCCACAACCCAAAGATGTGCAGGGTAGGTGGATTGCTACGGGGCTAAATTGCCTCTTAATTGGAAAGAAATAATGGGTATTCTAAATTTATTTTAAAAAACTTGGCAAATAGCTTTAGACACCAGTTTGGATTCCCATTCATGTTTTTATCCTCTACAGTGGCTTTGGTGATGGATCTGGATGTGGACATGGAAGGGCATTCGACTCATAGAAAAGAGAAACTTTCCTTTCTGTGGCACCTTACGTGACCTTGGAACATTCCAAGACACTTGATAGCCAATGAAGTACTTTAGAAGCGTAGACATTTTGTAATGTAGCCAATTTGTGCACAGCAAACTGCCAAAAAGCAATCTGGTAGTGACCAGGTAATCTTGTCTTTAGTGATTTGGTTAAGAGATGAATATTGGCCAGGACACCAGCAAGAATCCCCCTACTTCTCTTTGAAACAATGTCATAGGGTATTTTAAATTAATTTGACTGGGCCTCAGCTTAATACAAGGATGAGAATTGTAAAATCCAAGGCATAGATGGACCAGGAGACAATGTATGGTCAGGAAACACCGAGATGATGGGTAAATGAGACTTGGTGTGAGTTAGATAGGGGCAGCTGAGTTTTGGATGAACTCAATGTTCTGGAGGGTGCAAGGTAGAGTCCAATCAGGATTGTATTGGAGTAGCCCTGGAGATGAACTTTAACCATGCTCTTCTGATTCAGGTGAGCATGGTATCACTAAATCAAGCTGAAGTCTGTTGTCAGGAGCTGGATGTCTTGGGGTGGAGCAAGTGCTTCTTGGGCTTTCCAAATGCTTGTTTTGTATTACTATTGGATTATTTCACCTCTTTCATGGATCTGAGATCAGTCTGGTAGAGGTTTAATCTTTTCAGTATGGATTGGACTCTAGCTTAGTTCTGGAAATAAATGAGAAGCAATCAAACTGGCTCTGCCCTTCAATTCATTTTTCATCTTTTTGTGACTTGATATTTGTCGGCATTCTTCTCTTGTGGAATGATTCAGCTTTACTCTTATTCCATTCTGTCATCTGTCCTTTGCTTACCTCTAGACTTGACTGTTCCAACATACATCCACTCACTTCCATTCTATCCTTCATCGACTTGAATGAGTCTGAAACTGCTCTCCGTGTCCTAACTTGTACCAAGTCTCATTCATCTAACAGCCATGTGTTCGGTGATGTCATGAACAGGGTTCCAGTTAAGGAACGACTCAGTTTTAAAATGATCATTCTTGTTTTCAAATTCTACAACCCTCCAAGCTGCCTGAGCTGCTCCAATTTTGGCCTCTTGAATGTCCCTGGTTTTAATTGCTCCACAACTGACTGCTGTATCTTCAGCTACCTGGGCCCTAAGCCCTGGTATTCCCTCCGTGCACCTTTCTACCTCTGTATGTCTCTTTTCTCCTTTAAACCTGAACTTAAAGCCTTCCTCTCTCACCAAGCTTTGGTTGCCTATCCTGATATCTCCATATGTGTCTCAGTTTCAAATTTTGTTTGTTAATGCTCACTTTAATGTACCTGTGAAGCATCTTTGGACATTTCATTGTGTAATGGCACTATGTACTTTACAAGTTGTTGTACCCACAGTACATCCTTATTGTATGATGCTGATATTGGGAGATGATTAGGGGTGGTGTCTTGTTTCGCGTGGTTATGTAAAATATGTGGGAGAACCAGCAGGCTATTCTGGACTTTGCTTGCTACTCTCTTACCCAATGTAGTCAATAGAAGAATTAACTGGGCGGAGTGTAAAATCGGCTGCTGGGCTTGCGTTACCACACGGCACTGATTTTATCTCTGCTATCTCTGAAATCATTGTTTAATTTGTTTTAACTCTTTTCTGACCACTATAGGTTTCCCCAAATCGCTCTTAAAGAGCGGGTAAAGTTTTCTCAGAACTGGAAGCGTGGGAGGTGTCACCAAGAGATTTTGCTGAGGTGGAAGTACAAGTATGTGACAATTTCATTTTATCTTTGTTCCCTCAATCCTTCTCAATATGATAATATATTTTGAACTTTAATATCTTAGGCATTGAGTATGACAGTCGAGAAGACATTTAGCAAAAGTCAGCATAGCAGAACTCCCTCTGCATGTCCTATAAAATGCATACAAAGCAAATACAGAATGTGTTAGATTCAGAGTAAAGCTCCCTCTGCACTGTCCCCATCAAACACTCCAGGACACATACTGCACAAGGTTAGATGCAGAGTAAAGCTGCCTCTACACTGTCCCCATCAAACACTCCCAGAGCAGGTACACTACAGGGTTAGATACAGGGTAAAGTTTCCTCTACACTGTCCCCATCAAACACTCCCAGGACATGTACTGTCCAGGGTTAGATACAGAGTAAAGCTCCCTCTACACTGTCCCCATCAAACACTCCCAGGACATGTACTGTCCAGGGTTAGATACAGAGTAAAGCTCCCTCTACACTGTCCCATTAAACACTCCCAGAGCAAGTACAGCACTGGGTTAGATACAGGGTTAAGTTCCCTCTACACTGTCCCCATCAAACACTCCCAGGACAGGTACAGCACTGGGTTAGATACAGGGTAAAGTTTCCTCTACACTGTCCCCATCAAACACTCCCAGAGCAGATACAGTACAGGGTAAAGCTCCCTCTACACTGCCCCCATCAAACACTCACAGAGCAGGTATAGTACAGGGTTAGATACAGAGTAAAGCTCCCTCGACACTGTCCCATTACACATTCCAAGAGCAGGTACAACAGGCATCTAGACTGGAAAGACTTTCAATTTACTAGACTTTCTATACTGCTGTTTGTGCTGCGATCTACATTTGATTTCCTGATAACTAATATCATATTTGTTTATATCATTCATTATTTTGTGGAGGACTATCACTGTTGTTATGTAGGTTGTCTTATTTGTGAAATGGGGTGGGGGTGTTGGTGATTTTCTTCCCCAGTTTAACAAAAAGATTCAATGGTAATATTCAGGAGGTTCTCTGCCTTTGTTTACCCCAGTAAACAGTTACTTGGTAGTACAGAACTTGAATATTACTAAAAAGAGAAACATGTTACTGTAGTTTGTCATCTTGCACTCATCAGGACAAACACAAGAATGCCAAATTTGAAATGATCACAAAAAATTATACTACAGGAAACAAGTGTTGTTAATTGGTTGGCAAGTTGACCGATTGGCCAAGGCATTGCCATGGAGAAAGCAACAGGGAACTAGAGGATCTCCATGCTTCTAGGTAATTCGAAAAAGACACAAGACGTGAACACATTCCTCATGTTTACATAGAATAGGTCTCTGTGTATGTCACTTCTAGTCACGTTATGAGCTTGACTGATTATCTTAAATTGGTTGATAGTATTACTGTTAACGCACTCGGGATTCTTCAGCTCGTACTGCCCAATTGCAGAATCATCTTAACACTAGGCGTTTTGTTTTGGGTTTTTCAAGCACTGGGTGGTTGAGTACTGTCTGTACTCTGTCAGTTACGAACAGCCGAAGGAATGTGATATTTGATTCCACAAGTCAGTCGCTGGAATGTAAGGAATAAGTATCTGGCATTACACTGGCACTGAATTTGATATGCAATTGTTGCTGAGTTATGTGTTTGGCAGAATGCCCTTTTAAACTGATGAAAGTGTCCTCGTAGTGGAAAATACAACTCATCATCCCAGCATATTCGCTACGTGAAACAGCTTGCTTAATCTGTTCAAATTTTTCAGATATTTTACCTACCAGGGTATTGTGATATTTGAAATGTGGCATTCTTGCGTTTGTTGTGATGAAAAGCATCGGCAACTTGTCTCTGTTCAGCAACACCTTAGTAAAGTTACCATGAGTTGATTTGGCCATTCAATTTCTCCTCAGTTTATTGCCATGGTTACAACTGGATGATCAGTGGCTCTACCTCTCCCAAGCAGCTGATATCCTAGCATATCCACTGAGGCAGAACGGTGTCGGTTTTCAGCGACGGCCTATCTCTGTATACACTGGCCATCGGGACGATGTCTGCCGGTTTGTTGTCAGTGAATCCCACATCATCAGTGGCGGTGGGTAAGTGGTTTGAATTACTGAGTGAAGTCCTTGGATTCACTCCGGTTTGGTGTAATATACGTGTTGGGTTCTGATAGGAAACGTACCAAGTATAATGCACATAGGGCTTAATGGTTATGCTACATAGAATTTATGACACAGAAACAGGCGATTTGGCCCAAGCAGTACATGGTGGTCATTTCATGGAACATAGAACATAGAATTTACAGTGCAGAAGAAGGCCATTCGGCCCATCGAGTCTGCACCGACCCTTGGAAAGAGCACCCCACTTAAGCCCCACACCTCCACCCTATTCCCGTAACCCAGTACCCCCACCTAATCTTTTTTGGACAGTAAGGGCAATTTAGCATGGCCAATCCACCCAACCTGCACATCTTTGGACTGTGGGAGGAAACCGGAGCACCCGGAGGAAACCCACACAGACACGGGGAGAACGTGCAGACTCTGCGCAGACAGTGACCCAAGCCGGGAATTGAACCTGGGACACTGGCGCTGTGAAGCAACCTTGCTAACCACTGTGTTATCCTGCTGCCATGCAGCCATTTGCTCCACTGCAGCCATCTCTTCTCATTCAAATCTATCATCGGATTCTCCATTTCCTTCACCTTAATATGCTTGTCAAGCTTTCCTCAAAAACATCTATACTATTCCCGTTAATCACTGCTTGCGCTTGAGATTGCCACATCACACTACTCGTGGGTAATGAAATTATTTTTGAAATTCTTGGTGACTATCTCATATTGATGGCTTCCGAGGGCAGCACGCTGGCACAGTGATTAGCCCTGTTACCTCACGGCACTGAGGCCCCAGGTTCAATCTCGGACCAGGGTAACTGTCTGTCTGGAATTTGCACGTTCCCCCCGTGTCTGCGTGGGTCTCACCCCCACTACCCAAAGTTGTGCAGGGTAGGTGAGTTGGCCATGCTAAATTGCCTCTTGATTGGAAAAAATATATGTATATCGATGGCTTCTTGTTATGCTCTTCCTCAGAAGAGGAAATATTCTTTCTGTTTTCACCCTGTCAACACCTTAAAAAGTATCTATTAGTTAACCCCACAGCATTATTTTTTCAAGGGAACCAAGATTCAGCTTGACAATCTTTTCCTGATAAGTATGCCCACATATTTCTGATATCATCCTTAAAAATTAATTCTGCATCCTCTGCAATGCCTATGTATCCATTTGATCATATAGCGACCAGAACTGCACACAGTACTCTGTCACCCAAAAGACTTATTTGCATCTCACTATTAGTTACTGTATTTCCACAGTGTGAATTGGGTAAGAAATTTATTTTTGCTGGTACTGCATGGCTCTTGTGTCCAACAGCTACTCTTGGTGAATATGAACTATTCATTTTTGAGTTAGTACTCACATTTGTCTCCATTTCAGTTCCTTTATATGTACAATATACATTGTGCAATTGATTGCCTTCCATCCATAACTGTTTGTCTTATTTACATGCCACCTCTCGGTGACATCATCCAAAACATAACATCAGTTTTCATTTCTATCTGGTACCGTATGGTCCTTGTATATCTGCGTCAACTCTGTACTGTACAGTATAGAACTGATAAGGGGGGAGCAATTCCCTCCTACCCTGTAGAGTGCAATGTTTATGTTCTGCTCAAATGCCCACTTGGTAAAAGATCAATCTTCTTTGGCTGTGAATGTGGTTCATTTTCTCTCATTGACCTCTCTGTAGTCTTCAAGGATAGCTACATCATCCCTTCTCCATTGTCCGACTACCTTCACCTGGTTCTAATCTTACCTACCCGACCATGAAACCCCCATGTCTTTTTCACCTCCAGACGGAACTCTCCAGTCTTCTTCCGGTTGAACATCCCATTCTCCCATTTGTCAACTTCAACTCATACAAAACTCTGCTGCTTAATCCAATCCTGATCGAGTTGCTTGCACCAGCTGCTTCTGCTGGTCTGACTTCGATTGGCTTCTTGTCCCCCATTTTTCGAAATCGAAATTCTAATCCTTGCATTTTAAATCTTCCCCTCACTGCCCCATTAGCTCAAAGTTCATTTTCCTTCCTTACACTTCTCTGAAGCCCTTTGGGATATTCTTTTAACATTGAACTTGCCATATAAATACATGTGCTGATTATTGCCTGCCTAGTGTTGTACGACTGGTGTGTTTTTGTCATGAAGCATGTATTATTTCTCCAGCTTTTTTCTTTCAAGGGTTTATCAAGTATAAAATAGAAGGAGATTTTGCTTCTCGCTGATTTCAACCAAATGAAATAGGCCCGCTGCCTCCTACGCACCTCTCTCTGGCCCCCTGTCCCCTGTTCACCTTTCTCTGGCCCCCAGCTCATTCCTCTCTGGCCTCCCACTGTTTCCTTCCTCTTTTTAAAAATAAAATATTCAGAAAATTTTCAGCACCTTCCCCATAAAAGAAGCTGCTGGCAACCGAACAAAGTTCCGTACCTGCAAATACATAAAAACATTTCCTCCCTGGAATTGGAACTTCTCCTCCAGCCCAGCAACCCAACTTCCACGAACAAATCCTCAAACCTTTCGGCCCCCTTCCTCTTCCAGATCTTGTACAACCATCCCGGCTGGTATAAACCTATGATTTCTACAGATTGCAATAGCACCATAGACTCTAATGAAAGTGCTGTCTGAATTGGTCCCCCGTGGGACCGCCTACCCCTCTGCAGGAACGCCCTCCCAACCCTGGGAATCTTATCCGCACAAACAAAAGTCGATATTAACTTATTGATCCAACAAAAAAGAGATTTCAAAAGAAACAATGAAAGACATTGAAACACAAACAAGACCTTGGAAGAATTTTCATCTCGACCATCTGAACCCTTCCCGTCAAGGACAATGGGAGAGCATCCCAACTCTTCAAGTCCACCTTCACCCCCTCTACTAGACTGGCCAAGGTTAACTTGTGTAATGAGGCCCACTCCTGAGCTACTTATATTCCCAGGCACCTAAAACTAGTCCTGGTTAGCCGAAACAGTAGCCTTTCCAGACCAGCCGCCTTCCCCAGAGGGTTCACCGGAAAACCTCACTCTAGCTTAGCCCACATTCAATGTATATCCTGAGATGAACCAAATTTTCGAAGCACCTCCATTATCTTCCCCACATTAAATAGAGGGTCCGTGATATATCCCTCCAAACTGGCTGCCAGCATCTTAGCCAACAGCTTTGCATCAGCATTCAACAGAGAAATGGGTTGATATGACCCACACTCCATTGTATCTTTATCCTTTTTCAAGATTAAGGAGATTTATGCCTGCGTAGTGTGGTCGGTAACACCCCCTGACACAGAGAATCATTTAACATGTCCAACAAGTGTGGCCCCAACACAGACGCAAACTGTTTAGAAAATTCCATAGGCCTGGTGCCTTCCCAGACTGCATTAAACACCTTCGCCACCACCGAAGTCATAAAGCACTTGGGGAACAACCTATCTAGTCTGGGGTGTACCACGCAATTACCCTGTGTCTCCTACATCTTTGGGTTGTGGGGGTGGGACCCACGCAGACAGGGAGAGACTGTGCAAACTTTACATGGACAGTGACCCGGGGCCGGGATTGATCTTGGGTCCATGGCGCTGTGAGGCAGCAGTGCTAACCACTGCGCCACAATGCTGCCCTCACACCTTCTATACCCTCCGGCAGCCCAACAACCCTCAAGTTTTGACATCTGGAGCGATTCTCCAGGTTGTTGACCGTGGCTTTCAATGCCATCTGCCCCTCTGCCAACATTGCCACCTCTGCCTCCAAGGAGGCGATCCGATCACTGGTTGGTGACCGACTCCTCCACCTTCCGAATGTACCTCCAGCTGTTGTTCCACCCTGTTCAGAATGGGCTCAATCACTTTTGCTAGATCGCACTTGACCGTCTGCCTCTGTTTCCTGAACTTGTCTGCCAGGAATACCAGCCCCTCTCAGTAGTCCATTGTGGGGGCAGCGACGACACAGAGGCCTCCGCCATTTTTTCCACTCCTGTGACACTAGGGCCTTCTAAACAGACGAGGACCCCTTACTCGACTTGTTCCTCATGTTGGCATCCCGAGCTAGAGAAGGAACCCAAACTCTCCAACTACACCACTTTCCCACCCGAACAGCATACGTTAAACGGACAAAAAGGGCCAAAAACCGAATCCTGAAGCAGGAGCCACCTTAAGTGTAACCATTCACCCTTGTCCGCCGCTGGAAGTCCATTCCTTTAAGCAAAACCACTTCCAACCCCTGCCTGCTATATCTGGCCTCCTGTCCCTGCTTGCCCCTCTTTGGCAATTGCTCCCTGCTCACCACTCTGTTATCTGAGTGCACAAGTAGCAATGCATGGAACAGTGTATAAAGTTAAACTTCACTCTCTGGTGTGCTCCAGAGATTCACAAATATTTGTTCATAGTTTTTTTTTGTTTCTTCTGACTGGACATTGAGTGAGTTGTCTTATATGTGGGTTACCTTAATGTGTGTGCAGTAAACATAGTGTCAGGATTGATGTACAGTAGTTTTGAGTATATTTGAAACTAATGGGAACCGTCTGCTTGGCAGGGATGGGAAGGTCATTGTCTGCAACACTTGTAACTCGTTTTATGCAGCCTTCTCAGCACATGATCAAGAGGTCAACTGCATCGACAGCCGAGGACATGTCATCGTTAGCGGCTCGAGAGACAAGACAGCACGGGTAGGTGTGGAGAAGCAGCCTGGTGTTAAGCCCAGCCTGACTGTTAATCTAGTCCCTATCGGGAGTGGAATTTGTACTATCTCTAAGAGAAGGAGTATTTTTAACTCTCCTCAAAGAGAAGATGAAGCCTTGGAATGCCAGCAATGTATTTTCTTTTTTTCACCTTTAACATTTTGGGATTGAGTAAGATCAGCAGAGTGTTGTAAATTATATATAGCTGTGGGTGAATCATGGGTGGACATAAGGTGGGGTTGGTGAGGAGAAATTGGGTTGTCAGATTTAATTCATCATAGGATCATGCGGTGTAGAATGAGGCCATTCGGCCTATTGCTTCTGTCTCAGTTTATTGGTGGAGCTATCCGATTACGTTCACTCCCTCCTATTTTCCCTTGGCCCTGAAAGTATTTCTGAAGTAATTCTCTTTTGATAGTTGCTATTGAATCTGCTTCCACCAACTTTTCAGACAGCACATTCCAGATGACAAACCTTGCTAAATATGTGTGTTCTTTGCTTATCGACCCTCCTGGCAGTGGATGCTCTTGTCTCTCTCTCTCTCTCTCTCTCTCTCTCTCTCTCTCTCTCTCTCTCTCTGCCGCCCCCTCCCCCCTGCAAAATCCTCATAATTATCCATTATCCATTAAATTCCTCTTGGCCTTCTATACTGTAGGGAGAAACATCAGTTTTCCAGTCCCTCAATCTAACTGAATTGATTTTTTTTCTTCAACGTAAATTTAAATCCCATGTCGGAGCAGAAAGGCCATTTCCCACTCTGTGTTCAGTTACTTGGGGGGTGTATTAGTCTTAATGCCCCTGGATAAAACAGAGGGGCACGAAACGATTAAGTCAGGCTGATAGCTCTTGATGGCTATCCATTGACCACCTCCTTCCATGCCCCCCCCCCCCCCCCCCCCCCTCAATCTCAGGTATCAAACTGTTGTACCACTCAAACTCCACCCTCCCTGTTAGTAAGATCTACATTTTGTATCAAGTTGTTTATGCATTATAACCAGTGCAAATTAATTTTTTTTTCTTGAAACTCCATAGCAACAGAGAAAATAACCCTTCTGTTACAACCCCAGCGGAGGTCACAGCGTGTGGACCATCAGGTTCCCCGTGACCTCCACAGAGTACGAACTATCCAGTAACGGGGCGGGCCTTTCCCTTTGTCAAGGGAAGTCCACATAGTATAAAAACCCTGATCTGAATGTGGGTTGGGGCAGGAGACCTTTCGGGCAGTGGAGAGAGTTAATGTATGTGTTAATAAATCAGCATTTTTGCATCCTGTCCTTCGTTCCATGTATGTTCATTTTGTATAGATTCCACACTGGTGACGAGGATCAAGTGGAGCTGCTATAGGCGGAAAGTGCTGCGTATGCAGACCACTTTGCATAGGTCTCAGGAGGCCTCTCGTCAGCTGGCAAAGATGCCTCGCATTGGAAAATTAGAGCCATATGATGCAGGTACTGATGATTGGGGACAGTACATTGAACAAATTCGATACTTTTTTCGAACCGACTCTATAATCGGGGATGAACGACAAATGGTAATACTGCTCACAGCTTGTGCAGCTATAGCATCATCAAAGATCTGACCTCCTGGATGCATCTGATACCAGGTCTTTTGCCACCTTTAATGGGGGAACATTGTATCCCAACCCCCAGATAATCGTTCGCCGGTTCTGATTTCAGACACCCACTCAGGCTTAGGGTGAATCTGCTACCGACTTTTTGGCCCGTCTGCGGAAGCTTGCTGAGTCTTGTGAGTTGGGAGCGAAATTGAATGAAACCCTGAGAGACCGCTTGGTGTGTGGAATCCGCAACACAGCAACGCAATGGAAGCTCCGAGTGAAAACTTACTTAGACTTACAGCAGACGATTGAGAGCCATCTCCTGCAAAAGCACTCTAGGAGCTCCAAGGCATGGGGGTCCTGAACCTAGGCTGCCCGACCGAGCGCCCTTCGGCCCTTCCATGGCCCGGAGAAGCGGGTCCCTGACCTTGCGGCCATTACTGCAGCCGCAGAGGCCCAGAGAACTATCGAGCTGTCTCCCCTGACCAAGAAGATCCATTCAACGGATACAGGCCCGCGACAGGCCACAGAGACTGAGTCACAGACGACCCAGAGGGGGCCCAAACCCCTCCATTCCACCAGGCACGACCACCCCCCTCGTGACCCGGCATACTATTTGGACGAAGAGGACAGCTCGTATCAGCAGTTACACTGCGTAGCAGCACCACAGGTGGCACCAATCCAGGTCACACTTCAGGTAAACGGGCACTCAAGATAGATGGAGCTGGATTCTGGAGTGGCGGTCTCAGTGATCAGCCGCCGAATGTTCGACAAAATCTGGGTGGGCATCCAGACATTGGCTCTATGGGAAACCGATGCCCGACTGGTGACATATGAGGAGGAACCATTGGCAATCACAGGTACCTCTGCGGTCCCGAGCAACAATCGACAAATCTACTGTTGGTAGTTGAATGTGGAGGCGGACCGGGTTTGATGGGCCGCGACTGGTTGCAGCACCTCTGCATGATTGGCAGCATGTGGCGGGCAGCACGGTGGCACAATGGTTAGCATTGCTGCCTCACGTTGCCGAGAACCCGGGTTCGATCCTGGCTCTGGGTCGCTGTACGTGTGGAGTTTGCACATTCTCCCCGTGTTTGCGTGGGTTTTGCCCCACAACCTCAAAGATGTGCTGGGTAGGTGGATTGGCCATCCTAAATTTCCCCTTAATTGGAAGAAATGAATTGGGTACTCTAAATTTATTTTTTAAAAAAGGAAATGATTGGCAGCATGTCTGCTGCATGTACCCGCACGGACCAGAAGGGATCTTGGTGAAATTCCCCAATGTCTTTCAGGAGGCCTGGGCACCATAAAAAGGGCTGTGGCCAGGGTAAGTGTTGACGTGTTATTTTTGTGCAGGGCCAGACCCATACACACTGAGGCCTAAAGTGGATACAGAACATTATCATTTGGAACACTTGGGCATTATACAAAGAACAAGAAAAGTACAGCACCGGAACAGGCCCTTTGGCCCTCCAAGTCGGCGCCGACCATGCTGCCAGTCAAAACTAAAGTCTACTCCACTATCCCTCTATTCCCATCCTATTCATGTATTTGTCAAGATGCCCCTTAAACGTCACTATCGTCCCTGCTTCCACCACCTCCTCCGGCAGTGAGTTCCAGGCACCTTCTGTGTAAAAAAACTTGCCTCGTACATCTCCTCTAAACCTTGCCCGTTGCACCTTAAACCTATGCCCCCTAGTAATTGACCCATCTACCCTGGGAAAAAGTCTCTGACTATCCACCCTGTATGTGCCCCTCATAATTTTGTAGACCTCTATCAGGTTGCCCCTCAACCTCCGTCGATCCAGTGAGAACAAACCAAGTTTATTTAACCTCTCCTCATAGCTAATGCCCTCCATACCAGGCAACGTCCTGGTAAATCTCTTCTGCACCTCGCTAAAGCCTCCACATCCTTCTGGTAGTGTGGCGACCAGAATTGAACACTATACTCCCAAGTGTGGCCTAACTAAGGTTCTATACAGCTGCAACATGACGTGCCAATTTTTATACTTAATTCCCCGGCCAATGAAGGCAAGCATGCCGTATGTCTTTTTGACTACCTTCTCCACCTGTGTTGCCCCTTTCAGTGACCTGTGGACCTGTACACCTAGATATCTCTGACTGTCGATACTCTTGAGGGTTCTACCATTCACTGTATATTCCCTACCAGTATTAGACTTTCCAAAATGTATTACCTCACATTTGTCTGGATTAAGCTCCATCTGCCATTTTGCCGCCCAAGTCTCCAAACAATCTAAATCCTGCTATATCGTCTGAGAGTCCTCATAGCTATCCGCAATTCCACCAACCTTTGTGTCGTCCGTAAACTTACTAATCAGACAAGTTATTTTCCTCCAAATTATTGATATATACTATGAACAGCAAAGGTCCCAGCTCTGATCCCTGCGGAACACCACTCGTCACAGCCCTCCAATCAGAAAAGCACCCTTCCGTTGCTACTCTCTACCTTTTATGACTTAGCCAGTTGTGTATCCATCTTGTCAGCTCACCTCTGATCCCATGTGAATTTCACCTTCTGTGCCAGTCTGCCCTTACAGTTCTCCGACTGGGCAGCCCCAGTCGTTCCCGCGATGAAGCCTGATGGCTCTGTGCACCTTTGCAGCAACTACAAGATGACGGTAAACTGTGTCTCGAATGGACCGTTACCTCGTTCCACACATTGAGGATTTATACGCAAAGTGGTGGTGTACCTTTACAAAATTAGACATTTTTCTTTAATTTAGAGTACCTAATTCTTTTTTTTAAATTAAGGGGTAATTTAGCATGTCAATCTACCTACCCTGCACATCTTTGGGATGTGGGGATGGGACCCATGCAGACACTGGGAGAATGTGCGAATTCAAGACAGTGACACGGGCCAGGATTGAACCCGGGTCCTTGGCGGCATGAGGCAACAGTGCAAATCACTGCGCCACCGTGCTGTCCGTACAAAATTGGCCATGAGCCACGCATATCTCCTGCTGGTTTTGGACCTCGGTACTTGACGGTTTGTGACGAGCAATACGCACCGAGGACTATGAATACATTCAGTTAGGGCAGCATGGTGCCCTAGTGGTTAGCACAGCTGCCTCACGGCACTGAGGTCCCAGGTTCGATCCCGGCTCTGGGTCACTGTCCGTGCGGAGTTTGCACATTCTCCCCGTGTCTGCGTGGGTTTCGCCCCCACAACCCAAAAATGTGCAGAGTAGGTGGATTGGCCATACTAAATTGCCCCAAAATTGGAAAAATTAATTGGGTAATCTAAATTTATTTTTAAAAATACATTCAGTTGCCTTTTGGGATCTCCTTGGCATGTGCTATCTTCCAGCGAGTAATGGAGAACATCCTGTGGGGATTTCCCCGAGTGGCATTCTACCTGGACGATGTACTGATTACGGGCTACTCAGACCAGGATCATCTACAGAACATGGCCAAAGTCCTACAGCCTTTTGAGGACGCCAACTTTCGCTTACGCTGAGAGAATTATGTGATTCATCCGGCAGAAGTCACGTATTTAGGATACCATGTGGACCGTCACTGCTTGCACCCCGTTGAGGAGAAGATGCAAGCCATCCGACAGGCCCTCGTGCTGGAGGGACCTCAGAACTCTGGGGCTCGCAAACAATTACGGGAAATTCACCTCAACTTGGCAACCCTATTAAACCCCCCCCCCCACCTTCCATCGACTCTTGTAAAAGGGCCAACCTTGGGAATGGGCTCAACCACAATGAGCGACATTTTGCGAGGTAAAAAGATGGCTCTCATCCTCCAAATTGTTGACCCATTTTGACCCAGCCAACCCACTCATATTGACGTGTGACACGTCTCCTTACGGTGTTGAGGCTGTCCTTGTCCACTGCACGAATGATAGGATCGGAGCCTCCAGGCGCTCACCGGCGCAGAAAGAAACTATGCATAGGTCGAGAAGGAGGGTCTGGCCGTCGGTTTTGGGGTGAAGATGTTTCACCAGTAATACATTCGCAGTGTTCACAGACTACAAGCCTCTAAGGTCTGTTCAAAGAGGGCCGGGTGATCACTCCTATGGCGTCCGCTCGGATCCAGCGTTGGGCTTTGCTACTGAACGTGTACCAGTGCATACCAGAACACCGTTTGGGCACAAAGATTCCCCAAGCAGATGTGTTGAACTGCCTCCTCCGTACCAGGCTGCTGACATCTGCCCTGGCCAACGAAGTAAGAAGTCTTACAACACCAGGTTAAGACTTCTTACTGTGCTCACCCCAGTCCCAACGCCGGCACCTCCACATCCTGGCCCACATTACATTTTATCGACTGTCTGCTGGCCACGGCATTTCGCATTCAGGTTTGGACCAAGGTGGACTGCAGTCGTCCCGCGACCGACGCATCATCTTATAAGGGGCCCAATATTGCCAATTGTACAGAGTTGCTGCTGATGAGCTGCTGCATAATACCTTACCAGTTATTTTATTTTATTTTTCATTTCTTTTTTATTATTATTATTTATTTATTTTTTGGTCTGTTTGTGTGTGCCCTTCTCTTCTACATATATATATGTATATGTATCTTATTCTTGGTACATAACGGTAAATATACTTTGTTCAAAAACCCAATAAAAAATTTATTTAAAAAAAAACATCTTGGGCTGGATTCTCCCCTACCCGGCGTGACGGAGGGTGCCGGCGTAGGGGAGTGGCGCCAACCACTCAGGGGTCGCGCCTCTCCAAAGGTGGGGAATTCTCCCCACCTTTGGGGGCCAGCCCCGCGCCGGAGCAGTTTGCACCAGAAGACCGGCGCAAACACCCGGCGCAGTCGGAAGCGGGGCTGGCCGAAAGTCTTTCGGCGGTCGGCGCATGCGCCGGCAGTGACGTCAGCGGCAGCTGGCCGCTGACGTCACTGCCGGCGCATGCGCGATGCGGGGTTCTCCTCTGCGTCCGCCATGGCGGAGGCCGTGGCGGCGCGGAAGGAGAAAGAGTGCCCCCACGGCACTGCCCCGCGGAGTGAGCGGGGGGCCCCGATCGCGGGCCAGGCCTCCGTGGGGGCACCCCCCCGGGTCCGATCGCCCCCCGCCCCCCCCAGGACCCCGGGGGCCTGCTCGCGCCGCTGAGCCCGCCGTTCCAGAGGTGGTTTAAACCTCGGCGGCGGGAGAAGGCCTCCCAGCGGCGGGACTTCGGCCCATCCGGGCCGGAGATTTGAGGTAAGTTTAAAAAAATGAAATCCCGCCGGCGCCAGCTGTTTTCACAGGCTGCCGGTGGGATTTGCACAACGCCGGTTTATGACCGGCGGGAGAATTCAAAAACCTGCGGGAGCGGAAATAACGCCGCTTCCCGCCTATTCTCCGACCCTGCGTGGGGTCGGAGAATTTCGCCCCTTATGTGGGGCCCAGCACCGCTCTTTGTGAGAATTTGGTCTACGTCCAAGATCCAAGAGTTTAGCGTCGAGGATGGCGTTCACCTGTAGGGAACATATGTCGTGGTTCTGGAACGTGGACTTTGCAGGGCCTCCAGAATGGACACCCAGGTGTATCTAAGATGAAAATGCTGGGCCGTAGTTATGTCTGTTGGCCAGGAATAGAAGCCGATATCGCGAAGTTGGCCCAGCATTGTGTGCCGTGCCAAGAGCACCACAAGTTCCTGCCAGTGGCGCCGCTCCACCCGTGTGAATGGCCAGGTCGACCCTGGTCCCGCCTCCACATTGACTTTGCAGGGCAGTTCCAGGGCTCTGTTTCTCATCATAGTAGATTCCCACTCAAAGTGGATGGAGGTCCACCACATGTAGGCAACTACCGCGAAGGCCACAATCGAATGTTTGCGCCAAACCTTCAGCACTGAAGGGATACCCGAGGTGTTAGACTCAAATAACGGCTTTCACCAGCGCTGAGTTCGGCTCATTTGTGACCGTGAACGCGATTCACCATGTGCGCACCGCTCCGTACCACCCGACCTCCAATGGATTGGCCGAATGGGCGGTCCAAATGTTCAGCAAGGCATGAGGGAGCAGACATAGAACATAGAATGATACAGCGCAGTACAGGCCCTTCGGCCCACGATGTTGCACCGACATGGGAAGTCAAAAACTAAAGGCCATCTAACCTACACTATGCCATTATCATCTATATGCTTATCCAATAAACTTTTAAATGCCCTCAATGTTGGCGAGTTCACGACTGTTGCAGGTAGGGCATTCCACGGCCTCACCACTCTGCGTAAAAAACCTACCTCTGACGTCTGTCCTATATCTATTACCCCTCAATTTAAGGCTATGTCCCCTCGTGCTAGCCACCTCCATCCGCGGGAGAAGGCTCTCACTGTCCACCCTATCTAACCCTCTGATCATTTTGTATGCCTCTATTAAGTCACCTCTTAACCTTCTCTCTAACGAAAACAACCTCAAGTCCATCAGCCTTTCCTCATAAGATTTTCCCTCCATACCAGGCAACATCCTGGTAAATCTCCTCTGCACCCGTTCCAAAGCTTCCACGTCCTTCCTATAATGAGGCGACCAGAACTGTACGCAATACTCCAAATGCGGCCGTACCAGAGTTTTGTACAGCTGCAACATGACCTCATGGCTCCGGAACTCAATCCCTCTACCAATAAAGGCCAACACACCATAGGCCTTCTTCACAACCCTATCAACCTGGGTGGCAACTTTCAGGGATCTATGTACATGGACACCGAGATCCCTCTGCTCATCCACACTGCTAAGAATTTTACCATTAGCCAAATATTCCGCATTCCTGTTATTCTTTCCAAAGTGAATCACCTCACACTTCTCTACATTAAACTCCATTTGCCACCTCTCAGCCCAGCTCTGCAGCTTACCTATGTCCCTCTGTAACCTGCAACATCCTTCCACACTGTCTACAACTCCACCGACTTTAGTGTCGTCTGCAAATTTACTCACCCAACCTTCTGTGCCCTCCTCTAGGTCATTTATAAAAATGACAAACAGCAACGGCCCCAGAACAGATCCTTGTGGTACGCCACTCGTAACTGAACTCCATTCTGAACATTTCCCATCAACCACCACCCTCTGTCTTCTTTCAACTAGCCAATTTCTGATCCACATCTCTAAATCACCCTCAATCCCCAGCCTCCGTATTTTCTGCAATAGACGACCGTGGGGAACCTTATCAAACGCTTTACTGAAATCCATATACACCACATCAACTGCTCTACCCTCGTCTACCTGTTCAGTCACCTTCTCAACTCGATAAGGTTTGTGAGGCATGACCTACCCTTCACAAAACCATGCTGACTATCCCTAATCATATTATTCCTATCTAGATGATTATAAATCGTATCTCTTATAATCCTCTCCAAGACTTTACCCACAACAGACGTGAGGCTCACCGGCCTATAGTTACCGGGGTTATCTCTACTCCCCTTCTTGAACAAAGGGACCACATTTGCTATCCTCCAGTCCTCTGGCACTATTCCTGTAGCCAATAATGACATAAAAATCAAAGGCTCAGCAATCTCTTCCCTGGCTTCCCAGAGAATCCTAGGATAAATCCCATCAGGCCCTGGGGACTTATCTATTTTCACCTTGTCCAGAATTGCCAACACTTCTTCCCTACGCACCTCAATGCCATCTATTCTAATAGCCTGGGTCTCAGCATTCTCCTCCACAACATTATCTTTTTCCTGAGTGAATACTGACGAAAAGTATTCATTTAGTATCTCGCTTATCTCCTCAGCCTCCACACACAACTTCCCACCACTGTCCTTGACTGGCCCTACTCTTACCCTAGTCATTCTTTTATTCCTGACATACCTATAGAAAGCTTTTGGGTTTTCCTTGATCCTACCTGCCAAAGACTTCTCATGTCCCCTCCTTGCTCGTCTTAGCTCTCTCTTTAGATCCTTCCTCGCTTCCTTGTAACTATCAAGCGTCCCAACTGAAACTTCACGCCTCATCTTCACATAGGCCTCCTTCTTCCTCTTAACAAGAGATTCCACTTCTTTGGTAAACCACGGTTCCCTCGCTCGACCCCTTCCTCCCTGCCTGACTGGTACGTACTTATCAAGAACATGCAATAGCTGTTCCTTGAACAAGCTCCACATATCCAGTGTGCCCAACCCTTGCAGCCTACTTCTCCAACCTACACATCCTAAGTCATGTCTAATGGCATCATAATTGCCCTTCCCCCAGCTATAACTCTTGCCCTGCGGGATATACTTATCCCTTTCCATCACTAACGTAAAGGTCACCGAATTGTGGTCACTGTTTCCAAAGTGCTCACCTACCTCCAGATCTAACACCTGGCCTGGTTCATTACCCAAAACCAAATCCAATGTGGCCTCGCCTCTTGTTGGCCTGTCAACATATTGTGTCAGGAAACCCTCCTGCACACATTGTACAAAGAACGACCCATCTAATGTACTCGAACTATATATTTTCCAGTCAATATTTGGAAAGTTAAAGTCTCCCATAACAACTACCCTGTTACTTTCGCTCTTTTCCAGAATCATCTTCGCCATCCTTTCCTCTACATCCCTAGAACTATTAGGTGGCCTATAGAAAACTCCCAACAGGGTGACGTCTCCTTTCCTGTTTCTAACCTCAGCCCATACTACCTCGGAAGAAGAGTCCCCATCTAGCATCCTTTCCGCCACCGTAATACTGTCCTTGACTAGCAGCGCCACACCTCCCCCTCTTTTGCCCCCTTCTCTGAGCTTACTAAAACACCTAAACCCCGGAACCTGCAACAACCATTCCTGTCCCTGCTCTATCCATGTCTCTGAAATGGCCACAACATCGAAGTCCCAGGTACCAACCAATGCTGCCAGTTCCCCTACCTTATTTCGTACACTCCTGGCATTGAAGTAGACACACTTCAAACCACCTACCTGAACACTGGCACCCTCCTGCGAAGTCAAATCTGTGCTCCTGACCTCTATACTCTCAATCTCCCGTACCCCAAAACTACAATCCAGGTTCCCATGCCCAGATCTTGGGAGACTCGGTTGGCCCGGTTCCTGTTTCGCTGTCGGACCGCACCACATGCTATGACAGGGGTCGCGCCATCCAAACTACTGATGGGACGCCGTCTCCGCACTCGACTGAGTTTGGTAATCCCGGACATTGATGGGAAGGCCCATCAGGACAGGTCCGAGGTTTCTTTCGGTACATGTATGGAATTTTGGTACCACATGGTTCCTGGCCGTGGTGGTGTTATATCCTCCGTGACGGTCACTGGGTGTGGGCCATCTGGTTCCCCGTGACCTCCACAGAGTACAAACTTCCCTGGTAATGGGGCAGGGCTTCCCCTTTAGCAATGAGAGCCCACATAGTTTAAAACCCCTGACCCTTCGACAATAAATCAGTATTTTTGGATCCTACCCTTCGTTCCGTTTGTGTTCACTCTGTGCGGAGTCTACACCTTCCCAGCAAAATGGATCTGGGATACAATATGTAAGAAAACACAAATCCACTCTCTGTCATCAATCTTAAACAATAGTAAAACACTGGATGCTGGGAATCTTGAAATAAAAGCAGAAAATGCTGGAAATACTCAGCAGGTCAGGCAGCACCGGTGGAGAGAGAAGCCGAGTTAATGTCATAGGTCAGCAGTGACCTTTCATCTGAATTGGATTCTCACCCATCTGAAATGTTAACTGTGCTTCTCTCCAGGTGCAACTTGACCTTTGAGGCGTTTCTCTCATTTTTTTCTGTTTTTACTTGTATTCAACAAACTTGTCTAACTATGTATTTTCTCCCCTAATATAGGTGTGTTGAAGCGAATCATAGCACCCTTAATGAAACTCCAGTAGAGTTCAGCAAACTTATTACTGATCAGGGAAAGAACTTGGGACCTCCCTCATGTGTAAAAAATTACTTCTGTAATATCTGAACCTTCAGAGGATAAAACTTGTATTTTCTTGGATGAGCAAGTGTCCCAGCTGTTCTTGAAAGGTTCCATTAACTGCTGTAACACAGAAATGCAACTGTTGATACAAAGCAGACTGCAAGCTGACCTCGAAGCTGCCAGAATGTGCAGATACAGAGTGATTTGGGTCTGAGTCTTCAGGATAATAAAGCAATACAATGACAGCGCAGGCATTACTGAACCTGGAGATTAAAATTTAACGCTTCGAGGACTGGAGCAAGATGAAATTAGCAGTTTAGTCTCGTGTTTATCCCAGGACTTTTGCACCACCCCGCCCTTTACTAAACAATGTACACCATTTTTCCACATTACAAAGAACACAAAGATAAACTTGGAAATTAGTGACAGATTTATTCTTTATCGCTTCCCCCCTTTTGCATATTCCTTTTGTCTCACATTCTCATTCTCTCTTGATTTTTACCTTTCAACATTGCTCTCTTTACTCTCTCTTGGGCTTTTCCCCTCATTCTATTTCTCTTGCATGCTCTCACTCGCTCACTATTTCTCACACTTGTTCTTTCTCTCGCTCAAAGCACAAGTTGTTTTATGGTGTCTTTTAAAAAAAATATATTTTCTTGAATTCTATGGCTATTTAAGCAATGTGAAAATTAGACATGGAGAAAAGGCTTTTTAAAATTTAGTGCAAACCTTTAAAATTGCTGATAGATAACACATCTCTTTAACTCATTCAGATTTGGTCGCTGTGTTCAAATCGACTTGGAGAATGTTTACACACAATAAGGACAGAAGATCGAGTTTGGTCGGTCGCCATTGACCCTATGCTGAGGTAAAGTGGGAATTTCCAGAACAAGTAGAAATGAGATTATGTGGATGTTTACTTGCATAACTGTGTCTTATTAAAAATCTTACGTCTGCACACGTTTCTCAACTGCACAGCTTGATTTCCTTATTGTTAGCTTTCTGCCACAATTCTATGTTGCCAACTTTCTCTCACTCTAAATGTCAATTTTGTCCACATAAACACCTCAATCTAGTTCCACTGACTGGTTGGCACAAATTGAATCATAGAATCTCACAGTGCAGAGGGAGGCTATTCAGCCCATCGAATCTGCACCAGCCATTGAAACACCCCTGCACAGATCCAATCCCTGCCCTATCCCTGTAACCCCACCTAACCTGTGGACACTTGGGGACAATTTAGCAAGACCAATCCACCTAACCTGCAAATCTTATGACTGTGGAGGAAACCCACGTAGACACAGAATGTGCAAACTCCACACACAGTCACCTGGAGGTCGGAATTGAACCCGGGTCCCTGGCGCTGTGAGGCAGCAGTGTGAACCACTGTGCCACTCGTGCTGAAGATATTCTCTGAAACATTTATTAACTGCCATTTATCTCCTCAGTAATTGACATTTTTAATGCCTCAAGTAATGGTTTAAATAAAATTCAAAAACAGCACATTTCATAATTTTAAACTCTTCTCCCAAGAGTTGAATTTAATATTTTTGCCCAGAGTTGTGAGAGTTATGCAGCTGAGAATGTGCAGTATTTTAATTTTCTAAAGCACCTCGCTACCATTTAGTCAACTTTCTGCTCAGTGCCTTTTTAAAATATAGTTTAGAAAAGAGTGAGGGTGCAATTACAGTGTGTTATGTAGCTACTCTTCATTATATTATATATGTAGACACGAGTTTATAATGAAATATATAAAATAGGATGTATGACTTTGAAATTGGAGTGGAATTATGTCTGTGTGCCCAGCTCCAATCATTCCCCGCCCTCTGACCTTCCTTCACCTGAAGACTACATTTGGTCCTCGTTCTCCATTTGAAACACAAGAGAGTGACTGGTGCTGCCCACCTCCACCAGCGAAAATAGATGTGGCACCTAGATTTCCGTTCTCTTTTTCTTCTCATTTATTTTAAACAACGAATTATGTACAAATTGCAGTAAAGAAACTGTAACGGGGGGGGGTGGGGGGGGGGGGGGGGTGGGCGGTGGGCGGGGGGGGGGGGGGGAGGTGCAGCTGAGAGACTTGTACAATCTGATTGGGCAATGAAGCTAGATTCACAGTATCTTCCTGCCCCTCATGCCACTGCCAGCTCTTTGAAAGATATATCTAATTAGTCGCACTCTTTCCTCACAGCACTGTAACTATTTCCTTTTTAAGTGCAGATTCAATTTCCTTTGGAAGTTGCGATTGAACCTGCTTCCACCACTCGTTTAGGCAGTGCATTCCAGATCATAAAAACTTGCAACATTAAAACAAAACCCTCTCTCCTCTCTGTTCCTTTAGCCTGTTACCGTAAATCTGTGACCTCTGGCTCTATCTTCCTGCCAATGGTAACAGTTTCTCCCTAGCGACCCTCCCCTACCCTAATTTCTGCCCTGAACAATCCCGGCTTCTATAATTTTTCCACATAACTGAAATCCCTCTGGCTGTGAAGAGCACTAGCCTCTTTATGTGAGAGAGCTGGGTTAAGAGTCAAAGAATCATAATTCCTACAGTGCGGAAGGAGGCCAATCAATCCATCGAGTCTGCACTGACCCTCTGAAAGAGCCCACTCCCCTGCCCTTTTCCCGTAACCTAACCTAACCTGTACATCCCGGACACGAAGGGGCAATTTAGCATGGCTAGTCAACCTGACCACTTCTTTGGACTGTGGGAGGAAACCAGAGCACCCGGAGGAAACTCATGCAGACACTGGGCGAACGTGCAAACTCCACACAATCACCCAAGGCTGGAATTGAACCCAGGACCCTGGCGCTGAGAGGCAGCAGTGCTAACCACTGTGCTACCGTGCCGCCCTAAGAGAACCACTCGTTAAAACAGTGTGCTTGATGACAAAGTAGATTCCACCAGGAGTGGTAATAGTGCCCAACAGATCTCGGTTTCAGTTTCCCTATTTTCACTGGGACAATGGTTGGGATGCAATTGGCTGGGTAGGAGTGAAAATAACAGCCTAACATCTTTCTGATCATCAACCTCAGCTTGTGTGCATGCTGTGTTTGTGAATGGCTATATTTTTGTGAAGAATATTCATGCTGAGCAGCGAAGAACACCACGGTGGAAGTGGGTAGCAATGTAAAAAGTATGGATGAGGGCTGCCATGAGTTATGAACATACCTCGTCTCGAGGATTTACCATGGGAAGAAGAGGGACAAAATATTAAGAAGATAATTGGGGTGTCTGAGGGTTAGAAGCTGAACAGCATTGATGCCATGGAGCTCAAGCTAATACTGTTTAGGACAGCATGATAGCACAAGTGGATAGCACTGTGGCTTCACAGCGCCAGAGTCCCAGGTTCGATTCCCCGCTGGGTCACTTTTAGTGTGGAGTCTGCACGTTCTCCCCATGTCTGTGTGGGTTTCCTTCGGGTGCTCCGGTTTCCTCCCACAGTCCAAAGACGTGCAGGTTAGGTAGATCGGCCATGATAAATTGCCCTGAGTGACCAAAAAGGTTAGGAGGGGTTATTGGGTTACGGGAATAGGGTGGACGTGAGGCCTTAAGTGGGTTGGTGCAGACTCGATGGACCGAATGGCTTCCTTCTGCACTGTTTGTTCTATGTACTCCAACATCAGATAAAAAGAGTAACACCTTGATTGGCCCAAAAATTGAAATG